>NW_022437063.1:2176530-2218478 GCF_009761245.1 Sapajus apella
ACAGAGAGAGAGAGACAGGGACAGAGGGAGAGAGACAGAGAGAGATAAGACAGAGAGAGACAGAGACAGAGAGAGAGAGAGACAGAGAGACAGAGAGAGAGACAGAGAGAGAGAGAGACAGAGAGAGACAGGGAGAGAGAGAGGGAGAGAGAGGGAGAGAGGGGGGGGGAGAGGGAGAGAGGGAGAGAGAGAAGGAGAGGGAGGGAGACGTGATTACCCCAAGCAAGTGGGGAGTGAATCTGTGTGTTCCCTGCAACACGAGCCAAGAGTTTTCTGGGCACAGTAACGGAATACAAATGATTTACACAATCACGGAACGTGCTGGCATTCCCTAGGAGACAGGCCATGGGCTCATGAAGCGCCTCTGTCAGTTTACTGAGATCCTGCCGCGCTCAGCAACGTCACCACATTTCCACGCAGTTGGAGGGACTTCCTGGTGAAAAATAACCAGAAAGTAAATGGCATGTGCCACCACAAGACCACAGGGGACCTTCTTGACCTCTTCTTCCTCCCCTCTGAGGTAGGCATGGCAGCCGCTCCCCTTTTGAGGACTGCTGACCTGGAGGGTGGTCCTGGTGGCTGCTACCAGGCAGGGGCCTTTGCACGGGGGCTGAGTGCCATCAGCCACTTCCTCCTGACTCCCAGGTGCTGCCAGCCCTCACCTGCACCTCGTCCGCCTGCTTCCCCTGTCCCGGAGGGTAGTGGTGAGGACGTTAGAACAGCCTGGTACCCAGTCACTCATCACCACATGTGACCTAAAACAGATAGGCACATGGAGGACTGATGACATCATGATGACATAGTCACAACAAACATGAATGAAACTCCTTACAGACATCCACATCCAACAGAAGGGACTTCTATGGGCAGGAGTATTTTCAGGCCGAGAAGGGACAGCATCATCCAGGTAGAGAGGGACAGCCTACAGGCATACTGGGACGGCGTGGTCAGGAATGGAGTCCTTCCTGCCAGGGCGTTGGGTTCATCTGGAAACAGCCAGGCATCAGCACATGGACAGGCCACATCCATCAGGCTAAGCTGTCTGGATTCTGCAGGTAGGCACTGGGACTCCAGGGAGTTTCCAAGCCAAGGGGAGCACCACGTGGGCCCATAACTGGAGGGTGCAGGAGTCCTGGAGCCCCTTGAGCCTGGGGTTAGAAGAACTGAAGGCCCCCTCGGCCAGAAGCTTCTGATTTGTCCAAAGCCCCCACTGCCCCACTTCTGCAAAGTGTCTGGGATGGCCATGTCCCCGCCCCGGCCTGGTCCTCACTCTTTCCTCATCCAGCTACTTAACGCCAGACCCACCGTAAGCTCGGCAGGCCCCACCAGGCCACAATGGGAAGTGTCCCAGACCTCACGGAGACCTGCCGGGAGCATGTGCTAGGCTTTGGAGAGGACGACAGTCCCTGCTCAGCTCCTGAGGAAGTTCCTGAGCCTCTGACATCTCCATAGCTGGTTAAACACACACACCCATGCAGTATAAATAAATATTCACTTTCATTAAGGGAAAAAGCATCATGGCAATCAGTCCAGCGGCCATCCCTGTCCCTGACACACTCCCTCTGACCTGTGCCTAGCTGGAAGCTTCAGGAACATAGCCCTGAGATCTGTCAGCAAACCCCGGTCCTGCACATACAGGCTACGAGGCCCCACACAAGTTACTCAAATTCCCTGAGCCTCAGTTTCCCTCCTCTGTACACAGGGAGAACCAGCGTTCACACAGGTTTGCCCTGGCAGTTAAAACTGAAGTGCATGGCACACACCTGGAACCCTGGAGGCCCCAAGACACTGGCAGGTCTCATGGGAGAGGGCAACATGGCCTTCTGCAGCCATGACCTCAAGCTGTTTAACCTCCTGAGCCTCAGTTTCCTCATCTGTAAGATGGAGATGTTGATGCCAGCTTCACGGGGGAGCAGAGTGAGTGAGACTAGAAAAGTGTTCAGCTCTGTCCTGTGTCTGCGCTCCTCGGGGAAGCCCGGACCTCGCGTGAGCCCACCCTGAGCTGGGGCCCAGAGCTGAGCCCAGCACCGCACCATGCTGCCCAAGAGACCCACAACGTACTGTTCTCTCCACTGGGGTATTTTTAGAAGGAACAGCACTTCTAACTGTGCAAATAACATGTTGAAAAGAAGCTTTCGATTTTGACTTAAATGTACTAGGGCAGGGGGAGCATTCCTTGTCCTCCGAATACCGTGGAGAACATCTCTCTGGAGGATTCTAAAGAACCCGGCTGCTGTCTTCACTCCTGGGATGAATGGGTTAAGCCCCCTCCTGGGAGGGCTATGCAACAGGGCTCTGGGGTCCACCTTGCCATCCGCGTGAGTGTTTGGAGCACTCCTCCCCAGCAGTGTCCGTCAGGGACAGCACAGGGGAGGCTGTGGGTCCTGCCTGGTTCTGAAGGCAGCTCCCTGCAGAGAGGCCTCAGCCTCAGGCCAGCTGTCTCTCTGGCCCAGCAGAAATGCCCGCTCCTGGCCTATGGCCCTCATCTCTCCCTGTCCTACCACAGCCCTGTCGCCTCCTGCCCCCAGCCCCTCATTTGAGCTCCAGTTCTGCATGTGACATCCCACCTGGATGCCTCACTGCCCCCTCGTGACAGGATTGGCTCCTTCCATGCGTTACTGGTGAGCCCTTGCGAGTGACCACCCTAAGCTGAGATGTGCTTTAAGTGGCCTCTACATGTGGGACCTCAGAGACTTCTGAAAAGAGATTAAAGCATCTCATTAGTATTTTAACACTTAAGTACATGCTGAAATAATATCTCGTACATAAAAGGGTCACATAAAATATTTATTAAAATGATTTTCACCCCCCAAGTTAATTTCACCTGTTTCTTTTCACCTTTTTTTAAATTGTGGCTTACCAGAAGATTTAAACTTACACATGTAGCTCTCACTATGCTTTTATTAGACAATGCTATTCCACAGGAAACTCACAATTTAAGACAAAAGTTGTTGACATCCACTTTTTTTTTTTCCTGAGACAGTGTTTCACCCCTGCTGCCCAGGCACAATATCATCTCACTGCAGCCTCCGCCTCCCGGGATTCTCCTGCCTCAGCCTCCCAAGTAGCTAGGATTTGAGGTGCCCACCACCACGCCCGACTACTTTTTTGTATTTTTAGTAGAGACAGGGTTTCACCATGTTGGCCAGGCTGGTCTTGAACTCCTGACCTCAGGTGATCCACCTGCCTCGGCTTCCCAAAGTGCTGGGATTATAGGCATGAATCACAGCATCCAGCTGAACATCCACTTCTGATGAGGAAGTGGAAGAATGAGAAAACTTTAACTCCATGGTAACATCAAGACACACCCAAGCAAAATAAAAATCCTATCCATCACCGGCCAGGTGAGGTGGCTCATACCTGTAATCTTAGCACTTTGAGAGGCTGAGGTGGGCAGATCACAAGGTCAAGAGATCGAGACCATCCTGGTCAACATGGTGAAACCCTGTCTCTATTAAAAATACAAAAATTAGCTGGGCGTGATGGTACACGCCTGTAATCCCAGCTACTCGGGAGGCTGAGGCAGGAGAATCGCTTGAACCCGGGAGGCAGAGGTTGCACTGAGTCGAGATCGTGCCACTGCACTCCAGTCTAACAACAAAGCGAGACTCCATCTCAAATAAATAAATATAAATCTCTTATCCATCACCAAGAGCAGTGAATACGAGAAAGCCTTGAAGGACCAAGTTCCAGGGAGAAAGAAGCCTCAAAGGCCAGGCAGAGAGGAAGACATCACAGCCAGGCGGCCACCAGGTGTGAACACAGGTCCACACTGAACATAGGCGCAGGCTGCCAAGGATGGAGACCCGGGTGGGCTGAGCTGGGCCATCAGGGAGTAGCCAGGTCTCTCACAAACCACTGCAGGAGTGAGAGGTGGTACAAACACTTGAAAAAACAGTTGGGTCATTTCTTACAAAATTCAACACACGCCTGTGCTCTCTGACCCAGCAATTCCACTCCTAGGTGTTTACACAAGAGAAATGAAAACCTGTCCCCAAAATGTCATGTACATGAAAACCCAGAGCAGCTTTATTCATAACGCCCCCAAAGTGAAAACAACTCAAGTGTCCATCAACCAGTGAGCGGACAAACCTATGGTGGGACCCCCATGCCACGGGATGCCACTGAGCAAGGCGCGGGGAAAGAATGATGAATACCCTCAACAGCATGGAGGAGCCTCACGGCACTGTGTGGAATGAAGGAAACCCTCAGAAAGGCTGCAGGACTCCCTTGACGTGAGGCTCAAGAACCAGCAAAATTAAACTATGATGATGAAATCTGAACAGTGGGTGCTCTGGAGGACGGATCAGGCAGGTGCAGGGGAGAATTTTCTGAGGTGATGCAAATGATCTGCTTTGGAGTATAAGTAACTTGGGTGCACACAACCATCAAAACTTACCAAACAGTACAATTAAAATCTGTGAATTTCAATGTATGCAAATTTTCCCAAATTTTAATATCTATTTTATTTCTGAGACAGAGTCTTGTTCTGTTGCCCAGGATGGAGTGCAGCAGATCAATCTCGGCGCACTGCAATCTCTGCCTCCCAGGTTCAAGCCATTTTGTACCTCAGCCTCCAGAGTAGCTGGGATTACAGGTGCTAGCCACCATGCCCGGTGGATATTTTTGTTTTTTTGAGGTGGAGTTCTGTTCTGTTGCCCAGGCTGGAGTGCAATGGCGCAGTCTCTGCTCACTGCAACCTCCACCTCCCGGGTTCAAGTGATTCTCCTGCCTCAGCCTCCCAAGTAGCTGGGATTACAAACACCCACCACCATGCCTGGCTAATATTTTGTATTTTTAGTGGAGATGGGGTTTCACCATGTTGGCCAGGCTGGTCTGGAACTCCTGACCTCAAGTGGTCCGCCTGCTTTGGCCTCCCAAAGTATTGGGGTTACAGGTGTGAGCCACTGCACCCGGCCAAAAAATCTATATATTTTATAAAGGACAACAGCTACAGCTCCAACCCTCATAGAAAGGCAGGGCCAAGGGTGTGGCTGGAGGAGCCCAGCTGGTGCCCAGACCTATGCCCTCTCACAGGCAGCACTGATAGCCATTCAGCTGCCAAAATGAGGGGCTAAGTTGCTTCATTTGGAATGGAGTCGATATTCATATTTATGTCAACGAGAGCCTGAAAAATAAGGTGCCATCTCTACGAGGGGACCCAAGACCCAGGACCAGGATCAGGAACAGGTTCTGGGTGGCACTGAATATGGAGCAGGAAATCTGCATGTGGCATTATGGAAATCAATGCACCCTGGCCTCACTGATGATCAGGAAGGCGTTAAGGAAGGATGTGTGTCTTGAGTCTCTGCTATGAACTGAAAACACCAGGACCTGCGGAGAAACGGGAGTGGGCTGAGGACTGAGAAAGACCAGGAGCTTCCCACACTGCTGGGCGGCACGCGCATGCGCCTTCAGAACGTGAGCTCAGAGCCAGTGCCGACCACCACAGCACCTGCACAAGCACAAGCCCTTCCTGCCTTCTGCCAAGGCCTCTTAGGAGCCTCCGGGAGAAAAATCAAACTTGGGCCACGAGAGGTGGTGGTTCATGCCTGTAATCCTAGCACTTTGGGAAGCCGAGGCGGGCAGATCATGAGGTCAGGAGTTCGAAACCAGTCTGACCAACATGATGAAACTCCATCTCTACTAGAAGTACAAAAAGTTAGCTGAGCATGGTGGCACGCACCTGTAATCTCAGCTACTTGGGAGGCTGAGGCAGCAAATCGCTTGAACCTGGGAGGTGGAAGTTGCATTGAGCCGAGATCGCACCACTGCACTCCAGTCTGGGTGACAGAGCGAGACTGTCTTGAAAAACAAAAAGAAAGAAAAGAAAACTCAAGCTCAGCTCAGACAGGGCTGGGGAAAAGGGAGACTCCTGCTGAGCCAAAAGCAGGCTGCTGTGATGAGCCAGGGATGGGGGATGCTGCATGCCCATAGAAGCAGATGACGCTCCTTCGCCCGCGACTGGGGAGACTCCACAGCTCCAGGGTGCAGTGAGGTAAGTGGAGAAGGAGAGACGCCTGGGCCGTGCCCCAGGACTGCCGTATGTGGCTGGCGTTGCCACCTGAGGCCTCACCTGTCACCTTGCAAGGTTGCTGTGAAGTTTCAATGAGATACACGAAGCACCATGCACCGAGCAAACACCAGGTTCTCACCAAGATCCTCCCACTGGACCTCCCACGAGCTCCCCATGTGGTGGCCACAGAAGGGGCTCAACACATCTGTGAGCTCAGTGGGGCCCAGGAAGGGGTGAAGGAGACGCTGGAGCTGTCTTGGAGGGTAGGCAGGATTCCTAGACAAGGGGTGAGGGAACCACAGGACACCCAGCCTGTCCTGGCATCAGCAAGACCAGAAGTTATGGCCACAGGGGATGGCGGGAGCAGGGTTAGGGAGGGGTAAAGGGGTGGGGCCAAAGGCAGCAAAGGCCACCTGCAGGAGGGTGGGTCTGAGGAAGAGGGAGTTGGGTAGAGGTGAGAGCCCAGCAGTCCAGGAGGTGCCCAGTGATCCAAGATGGAGAGGAGGCTGCCCAGGGAGGCAGGGAGGCCAGGAGGAGGCTGCAGAGGCCCAGGCAGATGAGGACGAGACGTGGTTGGGTTCTGGGCTTTAAGCAGGAGAGTGATGTAACCATGAAATACTCAGAAAGAGCCCGGCGTTAGGTGAGTGGGGACAACAATAAAGTCTCCATCCTCAAAATATAGCTAGGGGCCAGTGGGTGGGGACCCAGGCAAGCTGCTGCCACCCTGAGCCTCAGTTTCCCCATCTGTAGAAGGAAGCAATCCATGTAAAATGCAGAAGTGCTTGAGATGCCGCACCTCCACAAGGGTGGGCACCGCGGGATTAGATCACCAGCTCTCCGCACCTCCTATTGGCAAGAAGACCTGTCTACACCCTCCAGCTGCCTTAATTATTCCCACACTCCTAACAGGAAACCTGGCCTTTACATTCCCCAGCAAGCCTGCACCCAACACCCCCCCCATGCCACGTCCCTAATTACCAGCCTTAGCATTGCGAATCTCCTGCCTGTCCCCATGCTGCGAGCGCCATCACAGGCACGCCTTGTCCATGCTGTCCTCCAGATAATAAGCCGGAATAATGAGGCCTCACTGCACAGTGGGACCCAACAGGATGGAGGAGGATTTTAATTTCAGATTTTTGGGTCTCGAGTTATAAGGCACAACTGGGAGCGGTCAGGGACGATTCCGGGGGCTGAAGGAGACCACCTGAGAGGCTGTCCAAATGGTCCCACCCCTGGGAAACAGTGGAAGGTGGGGAAAGGATGGGAGAAAGCTGCTCTCAGACTTTGGTAGATAAACAAAAATAACTGGGAGGGAGGGACTTCTGTGAGGCACCTGCTTCCCCACCTAGAAGGTGAAGGGCCGAAGGAAGAGGCAGAGTTAGCTCTAGCAGCTGGGACCTTCCAGAGTCCTGGTCAGCTGGACAAGGCTCAGGGACTGGAGGCCAACTCTTGGCCCATGTGGGCAGGAGTGGGTGAGATGGGCATGGGGAGGGGCACCAATGCCCCTTTCCTCATGTAAAGGCACCCAAAGCTTGGGTTGGGGCTGGGGAGTGGGGGCTGTCATTGCATGGGATATAATTTTAATTTCCACTAATAGATCAACTTCTAAACATTCCAACTCACTGTAGTTTTTAAGGGCTCAACAAATGTTTGCTGCAGGAGCAGCGGGATTTGTGAACAGTAATGACCGAATCCAGAGAAGCCCTGTGGTGCTACGCAGTCCTGATGTCATCGACTCTTTCAGGAATCCTGTGCACGCTCACGATGACCATTCCCTTTACATCTGAGGAAATCGAGGATCGGAGGTTGAGTGACCTGCCAAGGCCACCCAGCTAACCAGCCGGCAACACCCAGGTTCCAGAGACCTCCAGAGATCCCCGCAGCGCTACCTCCTGCAAGCCGCGCCACCAGCTCTCGGCGGGAACTTCAGTCGCTGTGCGCTTTCCAGGGCTGTGTGCCCGTGAGTGGGTCAGGCCAGTCTGTCCCTCTGTGACTCAGCCTCTCAGTCCTACCCCTCAGGAGGAGGCTCAGTCTCCTTCTCCCGAAGCCCCTTCGGCTCTGGTTTTCATCTCCACTGCTTAGAGTAACAGCGGGCGGAGGAGGTGAGGCAAAAAGACCTGAAAATCACAGATCCCAACCCAGCTGGATGGCCTTGTTTCTCTGACTTTGCGGTGGACACAAAGCAAAATTGTGAGATGCCACCAACTCCACTTCTCACACTAGTAGCGGAAATGGGGTGGGTGTGGATGGTGGCCACTGTCACTCTAAGCCTCTGCCTTGATGCTGGCTCGGGAGGACCCACTAGGTGCTGAGCAGGGCCTTCATTCTGGTCAGGAAACAGACCTGCTGATGGTGAAGAGCCAAGGTGAGGGTGGCAGGGGCCACCTGTCATCAATTCATTCACTAATGCAGCACCCACCCAGGGTTCTGAGTCAGAAGCAGCCCCATCTCCCAGGGACTCCCCCTTCAGTGGGCACTGACCCATCCCCCACCCCGTCTGTGGGAGCACAGAGATGCCACTTCCCAGAGGAGTTGACAATCAGTAGGACCCTGAAAGAAAAGGCCACGACATGGTCAGAGGCCCAATGGGGAGGGTGCGGCCCTGGGGACTCGGAACAACCTGACATGGGGCAGCAAGTCTGGGGTCAGAAGTGCCTGGGATGCCGGGCTCTGCCCTTGTCCCAGCACCACCAAAGGGTCCAGCTTCTCCCTTTTCCCAGCCAGACTTGGGACAGGGGCAGGAAATCCAGGGCCTACAACATCTCTCACATGGTGTGGGGGCCTGGGACACAGAGCCAGGCCACCCAGACAATGAGTGCCAGGCACCATCTGGAGGGCAGAGGATGGGCCCTGCTGGATTCCTAGGGGCACCCTTAGCCCCAGGATGCTGGAACACACAGCCCAGCAGCAAGAGAGTAACTGCAGGGATCTCGCCAACTCTTGACTGACCCCACCCTAGGGCAGCTCCAGACTTCATCCCCAAGCCCCTTGGAAATGCACTATTACCATCCCACTGAACACACAGGGAAACGTGGCCTGCCGGCACTGGGAATTGGAGGAAGCCGGGTCCAGCCCAGGCAGCTGACTGCAGAGCCCATGTGTGCTCCAAGCTGCCCTAGGAGCAGCTGCCCCACACAGGGCACCAAGGTGTGTGGCTTTGAGGACAAGGTCAGAGGAGGGTGCCCGCAGCTGGCCCCTCACCTGAGACCCAGCGCAGGACCTGTTGAGGAGGCTTCCCGGGGACTGGCAGTCCTAGGAGACACCGGGAGTGGGGCTGCAGGAGTTGGTTCAGCAGCAAACACTTGCCCTGGCGGGACCTCAGTTTCCCCATGTGTATGATGGGGTGGGCTGGAGAATGGCTGATCCCTGGGGGCCAGGGTGAAGCCTGTGACTCAGTGGAGGAAGAGGGATCTCAGAGCTTAAGACACAAGCCTGAGGCACGGACCCCAGGCGGATCCCCAACGGACAGTGACCCTCCATCCTCAGAAGGACTGACACACCAAAGCCAAGGGGACACAAGGTAGATGGAAGATCTGGATGAAGTCCTGCTAGGCACTGCCTCTGCCCCCCAGTCAGTCCCTCGTGCCTATGATGCCCTCCACTTCTTCCCCAGCACACTCCGGGGTTGCCTGCCTGAGGCCTTCGAGCCAGCAACCCCTCCACTGGAAGCCTGGGCTTGTCCCCAGGAGCACACGGTCCCTGTGCCTGTCCCCCACTCGCACGGCCAGGGGCTCGGGGACACAGAAGCACAGGCGGCTGATTACACCAGCAGGGCTGAAATCCCTAAGACAGAGCTGCTGGCCTGGGGCTCAGGGTGGGGGACAGAAAAACCCCACGCCCCTGCTTTTGTTTTGAGCAGAGCCCCAACTGAGCTGGATCCCAGGGATGTACCAGGGAACATTTGGGAATGACGAGCATCTGGGGGGTCCCGGAAAGGTCCTGCTAGCGTTGGGGGGCCCAGCTCTCCAGTAGGCTTGGCTTCATCTCTGACTCCTCCTGGAGACATGGGCAGCTTGAGCTTCCTCCAGGCCCCGCGCCCTGTCTGGAGCAGGCCACATTTCCCTGCCTGTTTGGTGGGATGGTAATAGTGCCTTTCCACAGGGCTAGGGGATGAAGTCTGGGATGGGACTGGCCTAGGGTGGGGTCAGTCAGGAATTGGCGAGATCCCTGAAGTTATTCTCTTGCCCCCAGGCTGTGTGTTCCAGGGTCCTGGGGCTGGTCCTGCTGTGGCTCAGGAATCCGTGGCTCTGTTTGGCGCTGGCTCACATAGGGATCCTTGACTGCTGTGCCCCAGGCACCATCTGTAAGGCAGAGGATGGGCCCTGCAGGGATCTCACCAACTCTTGACCGACCCCACCCTAGGCCAGCCCCAGACTTCATCCCCAAGCCCCTTGGAAATGCACTATTACCATCCCACTGAACGCACAGGGAAACGTGGCCTGCCAACGCTGGGAGGTGGAGGAAGCCGGGTCCAGCCCAGGCAGCTGACTGCAGAGCCCATGTGTGCTCCGGGCTGCTCTAGGAGCAGCTGGAGCTGCTTCCCACCCCCTTTCTTTGTAAACCAGAGGTTTAGATTTTGACAGATAGGTCCGGGGTCCTCAGGGTCCACACTCAGTGGCAGGGCACATGAAAGCGACTCCTGGGCCGAGTGAAGCCCACCCTCAGCTCTCGCCTTAGTCTTTACCAGTTTTGGTTAAAAAAAGTGGCAGCAGCCCGTGTCCAGCCCTGTGGTAACCCTGGCACCATGCAGGCTCCTGGGGCACCGGGGAAAGCCACCTGCAGCATTCCAGGCCAGGAGTCCGAGATCCTCCTAGCAACAGGGTCTCATGCAGATGAAAACCCCTGGGCCTGGCGCAAAGTAACTAACTGCTCAGTAAAATGTCTTCAGCCCTTTGGACTCAACAGCACACTTGGACCCTAAAAGGAGCAGCAGCACTGGGCCTGGAGTCAGAAAACCTGGCTTCAGTCCAGCTCCTTCCTCCACCCTCCTGCTGCTCCACCTTCGGTAAGATGCTGAACCTTTCGAGCCTCAGTTTCTCCCTCTGTAAAGGCTGTGGTTGTTCTGTAGACAGTGAAGGACTGTGTGCCCAGCATGATGCTCCCCCAGCACCCGGCGGCATCCATCTATAGCATGTGTTGTCAGGCTCTGAGAACCCTGACGGCAAAGGTACCCTGAGCAGATGCTGAAAACCATGTCCTTTCAAGGGCATTTGGGGAGGAAATGAGGTTCCTTTCCATATGCATCTTATCTTCTGGGGCTTCAAGGTGCTAGGGGCTGAATGCCTGTGCTCGGAGGGGCACCATATCATGCTCACCTCTATGTCTGTTGCCATCCGTTCTTTCTGGCCATCTGCAGCACCCTCTGGATTCTGGGAGCTATCAAGACTTAATGAGGGCCACCTGGAGGCCCTGCCGTCAATAACATGGTTGATGGGTTGAGAAGTGATAACACGTTTGTATCACTGCCTTGGTATCTGCACAAATTAGGGACTCAACAGGAGGCATCTGCAGAGTTAGGGAATTTCCTTAAGATGCTAGGCCAAGCCCAGCTCCTGTCCACTCGTAACTGAGCCTGCCCACCAGCAAATGACACATCACAGGGCCAGGCTAGCCCATCCTGGTTCCTCCACCCACTGGATGTGGATGGTGGGGTCCTGGCCTTCGAATGGGAATGGCTGCTTCAAGAAGAACGTCCTCAGAGCCAGGAAGAAAAACAAGCTGATCAGGCTCCTGACAAGTGGGTGGGTGGATGGATGGACAGATGGATGGACAGATGGATGGATGAATGGAGGAACAAACCCTTTGATGGATACATGGATAAATGGATGGATGGATGGATGGAGGAACAAACCCTTTGATGGATGGATGGAAGGATGGATAGGTGGATGGATGAATGGAGGCACAAAACCTCTGATGGATAGTGGATAAATGATAAATGGACAGATGGATAGACGGATAGATGGATGAATGAATGGATGGATGGATAGATGGATGAATGAATGAATGGAGGAACAAACTCTTTGCCCAGCCCACTGCATGGCAATGTTCTGAAGCTCGAATGAAGTTAGGGGCCCAGAAGGAAGAACTTGGGGAAGGAAAGCATCCAACTGCACAGACAGGCAGAGCGGGGCCTCGACTCTCTCCCTCCTTCCTGCTGCAGTCCTGAGGCTTCGTTTCCTCCTCTGTGAATTAGAGCGATGCCTCTTAGGAGCACATGAGAGTCCTGCATACGGGGCTGTGCCTGCACCTCGAAGGCGCTTGCGACGGGCCACTTGCTCCCTGCCTATCTCCTGTATTAATTTCCTGCCCTCAAAATCACTGGTGAAAACAAGGTTAGCTTCTCAGGTTACCATGGCAGGAAAACCCTCAGCGCACGTGAAAAGCTGCAGAAACCCTGGGTTTCCTGAAGACCTGGCTCAGGTGTGAGTGTGTCACCATCTATCTCCTTCGTATCGGGAGGCCCGTGGGCGCCTGGCTTTCCCCAGTGAGAACGGACAGCCTCACTCTAGGCAGAGCAGCAGAGGTCTGGCCCAGGCTCCCCCAGCGCCCTGTGAATGGGGTGATTTAAATCCAGCCAAATGACATGAAGTACGGAAGGCACCTGTCTGTGCTTCCCAATGAGCCGCCCCCAGAAATCGGAGACCCTCGCATCCTTGGGTGGGAACCGAGGATACATGGTTTTGTGCTTTGCAGAATCACCTGTGTCTTGGGTGCCTGGGGCCTGTTTCCCAGCACAGTGCTCACACAGCTGCGGCTTGTTTCCCCAGCCCCAGCCCCAGCCCCAAATCCCCACACTGCTCAGGTCCCTGCATCGGGGCCACAGCGTAAGGGGCAGCTCCAGGAGGGCCTGATTGTGGATGGACGGTGGGTGGATGAACGGGTGGATGAATGGATGGTGGGTAGATGGACGGGTGGATGAATGGATTGTGGGTGGATGGACGGAAGGGTGGACGGATGGTGGGTGGGTACAACCAATTCTACCTTCCTGCAAAAGACTCCCCTGCCTCATGCTCCATCTCTGAGGGGATGCTCAGGATTCCAGGGGCTGAAAATATTCCAGGCTGCAGGGGCTGCACACCACACTCCCCACCCCAGCCCAAGGCCATAAACACGGCATGGGAGACAGAAGCCTGAAGCTGGAAAAACTTTGGTGACACTATGGAGGCACCCCCAGCTCAGCTATTCCCCAAAGGAGGGAGGGTGGCAGAAGCCTCTGATGACTGCAGAACCTGGAAACGGGCACAGGGTAGAGGCTGGCCAAGCAGACGCTCCATTTAAAGGGGCTGCGGCCACCGCAGCCTGTGGTCAAGTGCGTTCATGTGCCAGCCACTAGTGTAAGCGTGTGCTCTGCAGGACATCTCTAGAGCCCAATGAAACTGCCACAGGGAGGTCCCGTTATTCATCCTCTGTTAAACGTGGGGAAACCAAGGCACACTGGAGTTAAGTGAGTGGCCCAAGGTCGCACATCGCGTGGGTGGTGGAGCGCTTCCCGATGGGAAGGCTTGGCGGTGCAGGCTGAGCTGTCTTAGCCCCCAAGCAGGATCCCTGCCCCCACCCGTGGCCCTGCTGATTCTCAGTGCTTCCGGAACGGCTGCCTCCAGTCTGTTACCATTCTGAGCACCTACTCAGCACCAAGCATTCTGTTCACGTTCATGATCCATTTAAAATGATCTCGCAAGGCAGGGCTCTGCTGTCTCTGTTTTTAAGCAACCGATGCATGGGCAGGTGACAGCCAGCCATGGATGCTAAGCTAGGAAGCGCCTGCTGGGCCTCAAATCCTGCCCAGTGCCAGGGCCCAGTCCCCTGCCCAACAGAGCCTCTCAGCAAGCAGCTCCCATGAATGGCCTAGCTGAGGGAAGGGCTCTGGGTCCTCCAGATGTTCTGGGTGCTTCTCCTGGGACAGGCTGGGCCCAGAGCACTCACTGCAGCTCCAGACGGCAACACAGTCACCAAATTCTGCCTCCCTGTCATGTCACACCTTCCACATGGGACCCTGTGGGGACCTGAGCGTAAATTCTGCTTTTGCACCTGCAGCTGCCACTGCTGTCCATGAAAGGCCTGCAGACAGGGTCAGGTGGAATACAGGCCTGCAAGCACAGGGCTGACGACCAGCGTGTGGCACTGGCTCCTGGAAGCTCAGATCTGTTTCATTTTGTCACTTTTGGCTTTGCTTGGTGTGTTTCCCTTTCTTTTTTACTTATCCAGATACAACTTACAAACAGTGATGCGTGCGGGTCTTAAGAGCACAGCTGGAGGAACTCTTCCTACATCCACACCCAGACAATGACCGCTGAGTTCAGTACCCAGGGCACAGGGCGCCGGGGCCTCCTCCCCGCTCTTGTCCTGTTCGGAAGTCACACTACGCCGCCCGTTTTGTACTTTACGTCAGCGATTCCCAAACTTTTTGGCACCAGGGACCAGTTTCGTGGAAGACAAGTTTTCCATGGACCAGGGAGGGAGATGGTTTCAGGATGATTCAGGCACATTACATTGATTGTGTACTTTATTTCTCTTATTACTACATTGTAATGTATAATGAAATAATCATACAACTCACCACACCGCAGAATCAGTGGGAGACCTGAGCTTGTTTTCCTGCAACTAGACAGACCCATCTGGGGGCGATGGAGACAGTGACGCCCTAAGTGTGTTGCTTATGTTCAGTCTACTCCGTACTCTCGTTTTGGTGTCGTCACTGCAGAAAACTCTGCTTCAGACCGCGTGCAGTGGCTCATGTCTGTAATCCCAGCACTCTGGGAGGCCAAAGCAGGCAGATCATATGAGGTCAGGGGTTTGAGACCAGCCTGGCCAACATGGTGAAACCCATCTCTATTAAAAATACAAAACAAGCCGGGCGCGGTGGCTCAAGCCTGTAATCCCAGCACTTTGGGAGGCCGAGGCGGGCGGATCACGAGGTCAAGAGATCGAGACCATCCTGGTCAACACGGTGAAACCCCGTCTCTACTAAAAACTACAAAAAATTAGCTGGGCATGGTGGTGCGTGCCTGTAATCCCAGCTACTCAGGAAGCTGAGGCAGGAGAATTGCCTGAACCCAGGAGGCGGAGGTTGCGGTGAGCCGAGATCGCGCCATTGCACTCCAGCCTGGGTAACAAGAGCGAAACTCCGTCCCAAAAAAAAAAAAAAAAAATACAAAACAAAATTTAGCCAGATGTGGTGGCGCACACCTGTAGTCACAGCTACTCAGGAGGCTGAGGCATGAGAATCACTCGAACCGGGGAGGCAGAGGTTGCAGTGAGCCAAGACTGCACTACTGCACTCCAGCCTGGACAACAGAGGGAGACTCTGTCTTATAAAAGGAAAACCTTGCTTCACAAAGACAGGATGTTGGATATGGAAGCAGGCATGTCAGTGCTTTCGTGGTAATCTCAGGATATTCTGCCTTGACTTTAATCCAGAATGTATGGAGATTTGAGGTTGTCTTAAACACACTTTTAAGGCTACTGTCATCTGCAGTCTCAAGCAGTGGATCCTCTTCTACCACAGGCAAAGTGGAATTCACATGGTTCATCCACAAATGGGCCGTGGATGCACTCCTTTCCAGTCTGGGGTTCCTTTGTGTTTGGGAAGTAACGGTCAGCTCTTTTGAAAGCTAAGGTAGGTGATCATACACAAGCTGGGGGAAAGAAGGCCCCGGCTCCATCTCTTTCAAAATCTCTGCTGATGTTTGAAACGTCAAAAATCCCAGGGTTCACTGGCCATTCCCCCCATAATTCCAGTTTGGCTTTGAATGTAGCCACTTTATCTGCTGACTTGAACACAGCTGTCCTTCTTCCCTGAAGTGACAGATTGAGTTTGTTGAGCAGGCTGAATATGTCACACAAGTAAGCAAGTTTCGCGACCCATCCTGTGTCACTGAAATGTACTGCCAGTGGTGACTATTTTCCTAAAAGAAATTTCTGGAGTAGCTCTCATAACTCAGAAACTCTGGCCGGTGATCTACCTTTAGAAAGCATCTCACTTCTGGCCGGGCACGGTGGCTCAAGCCTGTAATCCCAGCACTTTGGGAGGCCGAGGTGGGTGGATCACAAGGTCAAGAGATCGAGACCATCCTGGTCAACACGGTGAAACCCCGTCTCTACTAAAAACTACAAAAAATTAGCTGGGCATGGTGGCGCGTGTCTGTAGTCCCAGCTACTCAGGAGGCTGAGGCAGGAGAATTGCCTGAACCCAGGAGGCGGAGGTTGCGGTGAGCCGAGATCGCGCCATTGCACTCCAGCCTGGGTAACAAGAGCAAAACTCCGTCTCAAAAAAAAAAAAAAAAAAAAAAAAGAAAGCATCTCACTTCTGCGTATCAGAGAAGACGTGTGTGCTCCGTGTCCATCTTCACACAGAGCTGCGAGAACAGACCTCGTGCATTAAAGGCGTGCACTTTAATGTGGCTAATAATTTTAATCACATCCTGCAAAACGCTGGTAAGTTCAGGTGACAAATTTTGGCACAGTGGCAAGAACAGACGTGAGTTAAAGGCATGTGCTTCAATATGATTGATAATTTTAATCGCATTCTGCAAAACAGTGTGAAGTTCAGTTTTTGGCTAGCCAGCATTTCTCCATGGATCACACGGTGTGTGGACTCACATTCAGAAGTGACCTCTTTGACCTGAGTAGTGAGACCAGAAAGCCATCCAGTCACGGCAGCCGCTCCGTCTGTGCATATTCCAACATAAAGTGACCAATTCAGCTTTCCTGGTATGTAACCAAAGACTTGAACAGCAGCTGTGCTATTGGTCGGCAACAAAAGCGCACATTACACATCCTCGTGCACAACCTCCTGAAAAACATATTGCACCAAAACGAGCATGTTGCCTTGTTTTCAACATCGGTATACTTGTCAACCCTGGGCTGCATACCACGGTGACTCATGAATCCTCCCTAACAATTGTGCCTCCATATCCTCTGCTATTCATCTAGTTATAGTGCTGGCTGAAAGAGAAACACGTGCCACCTTTTCAACGGCAGTCTCTCTTAAAAGTTCATGACAGCCAGGCGCGGCAACTCACACGTGTAATCCCAGCCCTTTGAGAGGCTGAAGTGGGTGGATCATGAGGTCAGGAGAGCAACACCATCCGGGCCAACATGGTGAAACCCTGTCTCTAGTAAAATACAAAAATTAACCAGGTGTGGTGGTGCCCGCCTGTAGTCTCAGCTACTCAGGAGGCTGAGGCAAAAGAATCGCTTGAACCCAGGAGGCAGAGGTTGCAGTGAGCCAAGATTGCACCACTGCACTCCAGCCTGGCAACAGAGCAAGACTCCATCTCAAAAAAAAAAAAAAGAGTGAGTTCATGACATGACAAATGTCCCTAGCAGTAGCAGGCAGGATCAACTCTTCACCAACAGTAAAGGGCTTCTTTGCTTGAGCAATGCAGTTAGACACTAAGAATGACGCTCTCAGTGCAGACACAGTTGACTAAGTGGTGGCCTTCAATCATTGCTGCTGTTCTTCGTATTCGTGTTGTGTCTTTTGAAAAACTCTACAGGCCTGTCTTTCCATGCAGGGTGCTTGGTCTCCATGTGGCAAAGCAGTTTTAAAGGCTTTATGGCTTCACTGGATAGCTGGTCATCACACATTATACAAAGCAGGCTTGGGGACTGTGAATCACTTGTTGCAAGCAACCCATAATTGAAGCAGGACTCTTGGTATTTCCTTTTAAATGAAGCTTTCTTTGAGTCTTCTGCTGTTTCATCATTGCCTTTCCCCCTTTTTAAAGCAGCTCTTCAGTGACGTTTGATTTTTTTTTTACTCATTTTGGTTAGGGTTAGCTGGTGGACTTACCAAAACTGTGACTGAGGTAAGTGCTGAGTGCAGGAGAGAGACGTGGACAGAGTGGTCACTAACGCCACGGAGGGCCACACACAGACTGAAACAAGCGTCAGTTTCTGACTTAAAGCCTGCCGCCCGACGCAGCGGTACCACTGAAGTACGCCAACTCACTTGCCGTTAGCCTGCCACCAGATGCAGCTTTGCCACTTGCCACTCACAGATACGGTTTTGATATGAGTCCGCAAGCAAATGGCTTACTATGGTCTAACTGCTAGGCTGGCTTCGGCCCTAAGCAGCCCCTTCCTCCCTCTGAGGCCCAGGGTGCCCATGTGCACAGAGCCAGAAGGAGAAGGTACCTACAGGATGTTTCTCTCAGACACTGAGGCCTCTACCTGGGGCACAAATGGCTCTCACAGGTCTGACTCCCAAGCCCTGGGCAGGAGGCACTAGCTAGCTGAGGTATAATTTCCCAGTTTGTTTTAAGCAGAAACTCAACCAATTTGATGCATCATGCTGGAAATTAGAACTTGCAGCAATTCCCATCTTTGAAGCTCCCCTAAGTGCCCCTCCCTACCCACCCTGCAAGTCTCATGCACACCAACCAGTCACAGCTTCCTTGGGCTTTTGTGGCGTGATCAACCTGTAATTTTCCACATTCCCTTTCGTTTTATTTTTCTTGCTTTAATTTATTAATTAGCCTCTCTGCAAGCAACAGCTGCCCAGCCAGAGTGGAACTTTCAACACTGTGAACACCTCTGAATGTTTTCTCTGCTAGTGTGTCTCAGTGGGGGAGTAGAGGGGGGGTTTCCTACTAAAACGGAGACTCCCCAGGGGAGGCCCCGGCCCTCCTTCCTGAGACCTGCAGCTTCCAGGTGTGTGAGTGAGCAGAATTTTGAGGAATGCCTTGGACTTTGTCAGACCCAAGTGCACCTATTTGTATTACAAGCAAGCATGGCTAGTAATACCTAACATCTCATAGATTTTTAGGCACTAAATACTATTTTAAGCATTAATTAATCCTCAGAACAACTGTATGGAAAGGTATGATCATGATCACGCCCATCCAACAGTTGTGCCAACGGAGGCACAGAACAGTGAAGCCTGCTGCCCAAGCCCACCCCGCCAGGAGAGGTGGAGCCAGCCTCGGCCCTGGAAGGCAGCTCAGCGTGCCCTTAGCCTGAACCACGACCCCGCCCAGCTCTTCTTATGGAGTGAGGTGGGCGACCTTGGCTCACTGCAACCTCCACCTCCCAGGTTCAAGTCATTCTCCTGCCTCAACCTCCTGAGTAGCCGAGATTACAGGCGCATGCCACCATACCCAGCTAATTTTTTTTATTTTTATTTTTAACAGAAATGGGGTTTCACCATGTTGGTCAGGCCAGTCTCGAACTCCTGACCTCATGATCCACCCACCTTGGCCTCCCGAAGTGCTGGGATTACAGGTGTGCAACACTGCACCCGGCTGAGGATCCAGGTTTACAGGGAATGAAAGTCACCAGCTGACGCAGCTATAGGAAACAGCACTGCCAAGGTCCTTTTCTCATCAATGCATTGTACGTTTAGCTTCTTTATTGTTGTTTAAAAAAAAAAATCCCCTTGGAAAATACTTTTGCAAGCACCCAGTGCTTATCCAGTACTTTCTAGCCTTCTGAAAGCATCTGTGGTCACTGGGACACATCACTCCCTCCCTCTTCGGGACGCAGCTCAGGACACGCAGGGCACCCTTCCTTCAGGCCCTCTCACACTTATCTTGGATCTTACCGGGTGCCTCTCTCCCTCCCTGGTGCCCAATGCCACATCCGAGGAAGTCATCTGATAAACAGCTACAGTGAATGAAGAATCAGCTGACACTCATGGTCCAGCTGCCCCACCTGGCAGGTTTCTGTGCAGTGGCACCACTCGCACCGACTGAGTCAGTGTGAGCCACGCACGGTGTTTCTGCATGAAGCCCTGCCTCCATTTTACCATCGTCTGTCCCATTTTACCTGTTTCTCTACAAAATCATCTGGCCTCTCTTGAGCAATTCAGATCTAGAGATTCACCAAGAGTAATTACTCACATCACGAAACCATCCTTTAACCAAAGGCACCAACTCCCATCTCCAGGCACCAAGTGTATCGTGTTTGCCCAGATCAGGTTTGATGGACCTGAGTCCCTCACGCCCCACGCTCCCAGGTCATTAACCAAGGAGCAGTCCAGCCCCACTGGAAGACAGGCTCTGAGCAGAGCTCTCGAGTCGGGCTTTGAAGGCAGGGCAGATCTTGCCAGGTGGCACGGGGGGCAGTCCTCCGGGGAGAAGGAATGGAAGAGAAAAGGCAGGCCGGGTGATGTTGGGAGCACGCGGGGACAACAGCACGTAGGGGTGGCAGATGGGGTGGAGCTTCCAGCCCAGCAGCCATGATCAAGCAAAGCCCAGAGTGACCACACTAGGGACTGCTGTCCAGCGGTGCAGCTGTATCCAGCCTGAGTGGGCAGAGGGTGGGAATGGCCGATGAAGAAGTCAGCGGCCATGCCCTGAGTGTCTCCCAGAAGTCCGAAGTCCCAGCTCACGGGAGGCTGCGGAGCAACACCACCAGCCCCACCTGCAGGCAAGAGCCGGCACAGCACCTTGGAGGAGCAGCAGTGCCACTCCCAGCTGTGTGACCTCGGGAAGCTCCCTGAGCCTCACTGGGCTTTAGCCTCCTCATCTGGGTAAATACCACCTGTGCTCACAGGGGTGTTGGGACCTCGGAGTGAGAGGATAAACTCACAGTCCTGTGACTTTTAATTTCACATGGCTGCCTGACCCAGCTAAGGAGTGACAGACAGCTGGGAAATATGCTTTCCGGGTGTCTCTGTGAGGACATTTCTGGAGGAGATCAGCATGTGAGTAGGGAGATCAAGGAAAGAGAATCCGTGCCACCAATTCCAATCCACTGAGGGCCCAGATAGAACAAAAAGGTGGGAAGGGTGGCTTCTCTCTTCCTGAGCTGGACATCCTCCTCCTCCTTCTCCTGTTCTCAGGCCTCAGAGCTCCTGGTCCCCAGGACTTCAGACTCTGGGACTTACCTTACTCCCCAGGCCCTCAGGCCTCAGGTTCAGACTGAATGACAGCACCAGTGTTCCGGAGTCTCCAGCTTCCAGGTGGCGGATCATAGGACTACTTGGCCTCCACAGCTGCAGGGGCCAGTTCCCATGATCAATCCCTGTATGCCTCCACCTGTATCCCACTGGTTCTGCTCTCTGGCGAGCCCTGATGACGCGGGTGCTTAGAATTGAGCCGGGCCATGGTCGGCGCTGAGTTGCTTCCTTCACATTACAGATGTGAAGAGAGATGCGTGGGGTGGCTAAGTGCACACACTTCCTTAGTGACTCTATATGAACCCTGGCGCGTGACAGGCAGGCATCGTCCTAGGCACGGCTCCGTCCCCTCCCACCTCACAGCGTCCAGGCATCAGCCCGAGAGGAAGGGGGCTGGGCACTCCAGCTTGCCAACACAGCAATGGGAGCCCAGGGGAGATGCTCTGTGCATTCTGTTCTGCACGAGCAACATTCCAGCAGGCTGGCCTCGATGGTTCGGAGATACAGGGGAACCAAGGGAGGAGGCTCTCCGGGGAGGGGGTTCTGCTGGGGGAGAAGAAGCTGGGCATGAAGAGGAAGGCTGTTTGAAGAGCAGCCCCCACCCTAGGGCACCCAATCTATGAGGCGGAGGCCAGACCCAGGGTCCCGAGAGTCAGTACCTTCTTACCCTGAAGAGTGTATCTTTTCCTCATTACTCAACACTTAACGGGGTGACAGCCGGGATTAAACAGTAAGTCATCTGCAGCCCCATTACCGCCCCAGCAAGATGGCTCCAAATTAAATCTAACAGTCAATGAAATCGTCAATATTTAATTTGCTCATTGCAGGTGGCAATTTAGCCCTTGTGACAGTATCGTTTAATGGCAGGAAAACTGGGATTTATCACGTTATGGGACAGCAGAGCTGCCGAGCTTCCTTCAGGAGGTGGCCGCTGCCCAGGGAGACCTCAAGGGACCCTCCACAAGCTGCCCCAGGAGGTCCGAAGCCCAAGGCCAGCTGGACCATGAGGCTGGACAGACCTGGGGGCATCTCACTGGGCCCACCCAAGGCGGTGCTTTCCATTTCTGAAATCCACTTTGGACACAGGAAACTTAGGGCTAAAGGACAGGGGGCCCCTCCAAGCGGTGGGCTCTCCTCCTCTTCCCACCTCCTTCCCTTCTCCTGGGAGCTGCACCCCAGATGCTCATGGCTGGCCCTGCACCATTCAGGAGCCAATTGAATGAAGAGACAATGGCCACATCCGCCCCTGGTCCCACACACTCACCAACCACAGGGAAAGAAGAGGCGGCCAACACACCTCAGTCCTGGGCTCCGTCCTCATCCCACCCCTCCTGCTGGTGGTGGGAGCTGTACCCAGAGGTCACTGCCCACACGGCGGTCCGACGGCCACCCCCTCCTCAGCACGGCCCCCTCCCTCCTCCTTCTGAGCTCACAGCTGCCTCATCCTGCGCATCCTTCTGTGCCTGTGGCCTCCCCGGCCCCGCGTGTCCACTCCTCGGCCACTGCTGTGGGCCCACAGCCTCTGCAGGCCACGCTGAGTACACGCCTGCACAGTGCTTACCCAGACACAGAGGGTCAGGCACCTGGACGGTGCACTTTTCAGCGCTTCTGGAAAAAGTTGTTTGGGTTTTGCCCTGATCCTTTGCACGAAAAACCCTCTGAAAGTGCAAAAGCACGTTCCCGAACTGACCGTAGGAGGAGTGAGAGAGACCCGGGGTGACACGCAGGGCTGCTGTGCGGGCACCCACAGCCTTCATCTGGGCCTCGCCACGGCCGGGCCTCACGCTGCCTCCACAGGGAGTTTTCAAATTCATTTTATTTGTATTTAAATAATGTACGCATGGAATCAACAGCCCTGTCTTTCTTCTGTCCTGCTTTTTCCCCTGCCTTGGGTTCCCATTTGTTTGGTGTTCTGTGTTCCTCCTGCTGATTTTTCCTAAGTTCCCTGATAGAATCACAAAACCCTTTCCGGTGCAAACACACCAGGCACCAGTTCCCCGTCGCTAACCTAAATGGGTTTCTCTCCAGGCTGCTGGGGCCCCCTCTCCTGAATTTAGATCCGCTGGTTTTCTGGGCTTAATTCCTTTATTTCAGCAGAATGCCTCACCCAGTAGCTTTCTGAGAAAGGTGATGCGTGAGACAATGTTCTAAACCCGTTCAGGCCTTGCAAGTCTGAAAGCAGAACTCTAGGCTGGACCTGCTCACCCCTGGGCATTCTGAGGGCACAGCTATGCTGGCTTCTGGCCTCCAGGTCTGCTGCCTCCCTGACTCCTTCGTGACTGGCCCCACATAGTGAGGGTTTGCTCAAATCCCGTGCTGTGGGATTTCATGGTGCACTGTAGTGTGGACCTTTTCCTGTTAGTCGTGCTAAGAACTCCGAGAGCTTTGTCAACCCGGAGGCCTGCGTCCTTCAATCAGGAACGTACACATTCCAGTGGTCTGGTTTCAATGCCCCTGTTTTATCTGAAATTCCTTAGTTAGATAGGGATTTTCCAATTTTCTCAACTTTTCTCACCTAGTCACATTCCATTAGCATCCTATTCGACTTTTTGAGAGATCTCCTCAGCTTCATCTTCCAGCCTTCCTTTGATTTTTTGTTTGTTTGTTTTTGAGACAGAGTCTTACTCTGTCACCCAGGCTGGAGTCGAGATGTGTGATTTTGGCTCACTGCAACTTTCACCTCCAGCGTTCAAGTGATTCTCCTGCCTCCATCTCCTGAGTAGCTGGGATTACAGGTGCCCGCCACCACACTTGGCTAATTTTTGTATTTTTAGTAGAGACAGGGCTTCGCCATGTTGGCCAGGCTGGTCTCCAACTCCTGACCTCAGGTGATCTGCCCACCTCAGCCTCCTGAAGTCCTGGGATGACAGGGGCGAGCCACCGTGCCCAGCCCCTCCTTTGATTATTTCACGGCATGATCTACATTTTACTTCCAACGTCTCCCGCTGGTTCTAGGGCCGGTGCCCACTGGAGTGCCTGTTCTGGTTCCCAGATGAAGTCTACTGCCGATTTCTCGGAGGATAAGAGAGTTTTGGAAGCTTTCTGCTTCCTGAATGGCCTCCCCTCCCTCTCAGGTCGGTTTCTATCTGTCTTGGTCTCTTCCTTGTTGGAAGCTCCCCTGGAGTGTCCTGAGACCACTGATGATCTGCTGTCTCAGGACAAGGCTCTCAGGCCTTCTGGAGGGCCTGGTGTGCTGGCGATGCTGAGTAACAGTCTTCTAGAGAACGCTGACATTCTGCCCCGACCCATCTTCTCACGCTCTCCACTTTGTGCTTCACGTCTTAACTGCTGGACTTCTCACATTTCTGGACCTCTTTGTGCCTTGCTCTTGTGTGGGCCTTTGCTCCTGCTGACTGTGCCCTGCCTGGTCCTTCCTGCTCCTCTCTAACTGGTCCAGGTGAACGGTAGACACCAGTCCCAGCAGGTGCTCTCCCAAGACCCCAGGAAAGGTGTTCATGTGCTAAGCAGGTTTCACTCTCACCTGCTGCCTCTGGCTCTGACCTGGAGACCAGTCCGTCTCTGCTCCTACATGGAGTGGAAGCCAGTGATGGGGAAGACGGGCAGGCGGCCCAGGTGCTGCAGGGGATGTCTGAGCAGAAGCATCTACGACAGGGAGCCAGTGCTACACAAGGGAGCAGTCTTTATGGAGGAGCTAATAATTGAAAAGTAAAGAGATGACCAACAGGTAAACAGGAGGGAAGATATCCCAGATGAAATGGCTTCCGTCGGGACCAGAGGTGTGAAAGCAGCCCAGGAGTTGAGGAGATGCAAACACAGGGCCCGATGGGAGCGACAGCAAGGGAGGCAGCAGAAGTGAGCTCGGTAGCTCAGGGGAAGTCGGGGCAGCGCCTCCAGGAAGGGCTGTGGGCAAGGCCAGTCTGCACCTCAGAGAGCGGGCCCTCTGCTGTGTGCCCTTGGCGCCGGACGTGTCTCTAGTCCTCTAACCCTCTCTAGTCGCTGAAACCTGAGCATTCCTCACTGCACACCCAATGCCCACACAAGGCCTGGCACACAGGAGATGCTAAGTCAACATCTACCTGAAAAGACAACCTTCCCACAAAACTCCTGGACGTCAGGTCCTCCACAAGCCACGGGACCCACTGCTGGATCTACTTTTCCATTTCCTGCCCATCTCCGGTTGTCCTGGCCCTGCAGAGACACCCCCTTCCCTCCACAGCTATCTGAGTTCAGTGTCAGATGCTGGCTTTAGGAGATGACATCCAGACAACTATCCCTTTTTTCCTTCACTGCCTTAAAAATGAGAAAATTCAGGCTAGGCATGGTAGTTCATGCCTGTAATCCCAGGTCTTTGGGAGGCTGAGGCAGGCAGATCACAAGGTCAGGAGTTTGAGACCAGCCTGGCCACTATGGTGAAATCCTGTCTCTACTGAAAATATAAAAATTAGCCGGGCCTGGTGGCACATGCCTGTAGTCCCAGCTGCTTGGGAGGCTGAGTTAGGAGAATCACTTGAACCCGGGAGGTGGAGGTTGCAGTGAGCCGAGATCATGTCATTGCTCTCCAGTCTCGACAGAGCAAGACTCCATCTCAAAATATAAATAAAAAATAAAAGGGAAAATTTGGGGTTGACACTGCAGTCTGGTAGTAGCAGGCAAAGCCCCCATTCTTGTCCCTCAACGACCACAGTCACCTGCTTCCCAAATCTTCCCCCAGTTCTCCACTGGCTGGAAGTCACTGCCGCTGCACCTGTATTAATGGGCCGTGGGCAACCTGGGCTGCTGGCTTTTCCCAGGTCTGTCGTCCCCAAGAGCTGTGTGATGGTGCTGACACTGTCAACTGGACTGGACCACGGGGTGCATGGACGTCTGGGCAAGCGTGTCTCTGGTGTGTTTGGATGAGATTCACATCAGAACTGGTGGTCTGAGTAAAGCAGGTAGCCCTCACCAGTGCCTGAGGGTCTCATCCAACCAGCTAGAGGCCTGAACGGAGCACACGAGCTGAGTAAGAGAATCCCTGCCGTCTGCCTGCACCGAGCTTGGACACAACGGTTTTCTTCCCTTCGGACGCAAACTGAAGAGTCAGCCTTTCTCAGGTCTCCAGCCTCCTTGTGGACTGGAATTTACATCATCGACTCTCCAGGGTCTCTAGCTTGCCCACCGGGCCTGAGGATCTGTCTCTTCATAATCACATGAGTTGATGTTTCATATAATTTCGACTTTTATTTTACAGTCAGGGGGTACAAGTGCAGGAGTGTTACATGGGTATACTTCGTGATGCCCTGATTTGGGGTACAACTGATCCTGTCCCTCAGGTAGTGAACAGAGTACCCAAGAGGTTTTCAACCCTTGCTCCCCTGCTTCCCTCTCTGCCCTAGGAGTCCCCAGTGTCTACTGATGCCATCTTTAGGTCCCTGCGAATCCAATGTTCAGCTCTTAATTCCAAGTGAAAACAGGTGGTACTTGGTTTTCTGTTCCTGCACTAATTTGCTTAGGATAATGGCTTCCAGGCCGGGTGCAATGGCTCACACCTGTAATACCAGAACTTTGGGAAGCCAAGGCGGGCGGATCACCTGAGCTCAGGAGTTTAAGACCAGCCTGGCCAACATGGTGAAACCTGCCTCTACTAAAAATACAAAAATAAGCCAAGTGTGGTGGTGCATGCCTGTAATCCCAGCTACTCGGGAGGCTGAGGCCGGATAATCGCTTGAACCCGGGAGGCAGAGGCTGCAGTAAGCTGA
This sequence comes from Sapajus apella, assembly GCF_009761245.1. NCBI lineage: Eukaryota > Metazoa > Chordata > Mammalia > Primates > Cebidae > Sapajus > Sapajus apella. Next base: position 2,203,085 of record NW_022437063.1, read on the forward strand.
GATTGTGCCACTGTACTACAGCCTGGGCAACAGAGCGAGACTCCGTTTCAAAAAAAAGGATAATGGCCTCCACCTACATTTATGTTGTTGCAAAGGTCATTATTTTATTCTTTTTTATGGCTGCATAGTATTCCGTGATGTATAGGTACCACATTTTCTTTATTCGATTCTACTGATGGGTACTTCGGTTGACTCCATGTCTTTGCTGTTGTGAGGAGTGCTGAGGTGTACCCGGAAGTGCACGTGTCTTTCGGACAGAAGAACGCGTTTTCTTTCGGATATACCCCCAGGAATGGGGTTGCTGGGTTGAATGGTAGCTGTGTTTCAAGTTCTTGGAGAAATCTCCAAACTGCCTTCCACAGCGACTGAACTCATTTACATTTCACCAACAGTGTATAAGCATTCCCTTTGCTCTTCAGCCTCACATAACTTTTTCATGATCTGTAGCTATGCCTCAACTTACAATGAAGTTATATCCCGATAAAGTCACTGTAAGTTGAAAATATCCTAAGTTGAAAACACGTTTGATAACCCTGGCTTACTGCATCACAGCCTTGCCCAGCCTACCTCAATGTGCTCAAGCACCTCACACTGGTGTGGCTGACGGGAGCTGCGGCTCACATTCACTGCCCACCATTGCAAGGGAGTATCATACGGAGTGCAGCTAGCCTGGGAAAAGATCAAAATTCAAAGTATGGTTTCTACCGAACATGTATTGCTTTTGCACCATCACAGAGTCACAAAAGCGTCACAAAAGTGAAACCATCATCGGTCAGAGACCGTCTATACACCATACGTCCTACTGGCCGTGTTTCTCCAGGGAACTCTGACAAATACAAGCTGTCATGTAACAGCTTACTGGGTCTCATGTAACTCAGTGCCTTGCTCAGAGGGAATGCTGGGTGCTGGATGGGCGCATGCCTGGAGGAAGAGCTGCCTGCAGGTGCCTCTGGAACAGTGGGGGACGGAGGCTGGGGTGGGGTGGGGGGCGTACTCTACTTGTGATGTGGCCAGAGAACTCACCCCCGATGTATTTAGAGGTCCTACAAGAACACCTCATAGCACCAGGAAGAGAGCCACACGGAATAGATTTCTCTTCCAAGCATCATGATGGCAAAACAGATCACGGATCCTTCCACCTGTGCATTCTTCCAAGGTTTGCAAGGTACTGGCTCGCCCCCACTTGTCCAGTTCTTTCAACAACCCTGGGCAGACACTGCCATCTGGAAATGAGGAGACTGAGTTCTCTGGGGACTCAGGGGCTCCCCTCAGATCCCTCCTCATAACAGAGTCGAGGTCTCAGCTTCTCCGCAAGGACACTCTGCAGCTGTGACATGGACTCCCTGCTCTCCCTTCTTCTGGGAACAGAGGGGAAACCTCTCATGGGAGGCCTGGCCTGGCAGCCACGCTCACACCACAGCAGTGGCCCAGAGAGCAAGACAGCATGCTGGTGAGGGAGGGCAGCCCAACACACCCAACTGTGTTTCGAGGGTACTGAGGGTGGATCGGCCCTCGCTGTTTTAGTGCCAAAGGATTTTTGTTTAACCTGGAAAGAAGGTGACTTCTATGGAGCCCTGACTTCTATGAAGCAGGGTCTGAGAGCCCCAAGATGGCGCGACCCATGGTTTCTCAAAGCCTTTCTTGGCAACCCTCTTCATGGTCATCATCGTCATCACCATACCCAGCAAGAAGTGGGGTTCAAGGATGACAGAGGACAACGGATACGAAGGTGCTTTGTAAACAGCACGGTAGCATCCAGGCGCTCACCGCAGACTTTAGGAGAACCCGAGGCCTTCCCTGGCTATACAGTCCCCGGGGCAATGTGGAGCTGAGGCCCACACCAGGCCCAGCTCCCTGAACCTGGTCCACGGCAGTCAGGTGACATCTGCAAGGACAGACACCACCAGAGTTGGGTGAAGCAGGCCCACCCCGAGCCTCTGCTCAAAGCTTGTCTCCATGTGGGGGACCCCAAGGGCCAGCCACACAAGATATTTCCTGTTTGTGGACACACATGTCACCTGCCTTTGACTCCAATCATTGACCTCCTGGTAATGGATCAAAGCCTGGTACACAGAGGGCACTAAGGGTCACCTTTGGAAGGGCACTGGCTCCAGGGCCAGTTGGCTGTGTCCCACCCTGACCTCCGCCCCGTCCAGCTGTGTGTCAGGAGGACTGCTGGAAGCCTCGGCTTCCTCCTCACTGGAGCGGACCCAACACGGGCAAGAACATGTGTTTCCTGGGGCTGCAGGAAAGATGAAACAGACAAATGTCTGTACGTATGTGCAGCCACTAGACAGTGACAAACACAGACGGTTCAACATACTCATTAATGCTAATATTCACTGAGGCCTCAACCCTCTGTCTTCCCTGTTAACCATTATCTTCCCTCAACACAGACCCACCCAGAGACACACTCAACAGTTAGGCCACTCTTCCTGCCGACAGCCTCGGCCTGAGAGAGGATGGGACTTCCATGGTGCACCTGGCACCCCTGCACTAACTCTCACCTCTGAACCTGGGGTCTCCCACTGAGCAGCTCAGGCCTGGCCATTTGGCAACCCCGGGAGTGCAGAGCACCACTCCCAAACCTCCGATCTTCAGCAGTGAAACAACAGCCCCCAACTCGGTGGGAGACGATTTTACTCACGGCGGCTCAGCATTTAAATGACCCGATTATGCTAATTCCAGCTGCAGTGATTAATAACTACATTTTAAAGGGAGCTGCCTCCCAGGGTGAGGTCTTTGGGGAAAAGTTTTTCTGCCTGCAGCACAAGTTCTCTTGTGACTTTAGACAAGCATGGGTCTACTCTGTTCATTCATTCACTTATTTTCTATGAGGGATTTTAAATGCCTCGTTTTCTTTCCATCCCCAGTCTCAGGCCCAAGTCTCCCGGCCACCTGAAGACTCACAGTAACCTGGGCCTGAAGCAGCCTCTCAGGCCAGCTCTCAGCACAGCAGGTGTGGCCCAAACCTGCTCTGGCTGCCTTTTGCAGGGTGAGGCTGGGCAGCACTTACCCCTGATCCTCAGCTTCTGTCCATACACTGGAGATGCGGTGGCTGGAAAAACCATGCTGTACAGTGCCCAGGGCAGGGGCAACTCAGGAGGTCCTGTCTTTTCCCTCCCCTGTGGTGTGGCGGGGTTCCCAGCAGGGCACCTGCAATGTGGCGTGAACACCACAGCTACTCTAAGTCCCAGCCTGGGACTCCACCTGGCTTGAACAGCAGCCCGAAGACTGGCTTTGCTGGATGTTTCCCCCGGGCCACCTGTCTGGGACAGCTGCCAGGCCAGGCTTCCTGACCTCTAAGCGTAGCAGCCTTTGGTCAAACTCGGCTGCACAGCTGCTTGTATGTGGATGGCCATGCACGTCCCCCTTGAAACCCCTCCCAGCCTCCTCCCCTCTGCACAGCCCCCAGATGTGGGTCCTTTGGGGTCTGTACCTATTCCCTCGTCCCATCACCACACTAGCCACCTGCACCCAGCAGAGCTCACCATCTGTCCAGCCAGAATTCACCACCCTGCCCCACCCTCCGCACATGCCACTTCCAACTTTTTCTGTCCTGCCTGGCCCTGGGCCTCCTGCCCGGTCTAGGTTCTCACCATTTTCCCCGTGTTTGGCTGAGGGGATTCCCTCTATTATCCCAGATGCAGCCTCTCCTCCCTGACTCTTTCCCAGCGCCCCGGGCTGAGATGACCACCTTGGCCCGCAGCTGTCCTGGCCGTCTCGACCATCTGACTCTTTCAGCCTCCAGACCAGAGCTGAGAGGCTGGTGCCCGACCTGGGAAGAGCGAAGCAGGGTCACACTGCCCACTAGCTGGGAAGTCAGACGGGCAGACTGGAGCCACCGCCAGATGCCAGGCAATGGGGTGGACAGGGCCATCCCAGCAGCCTGGTGTGAGTGCCAGCCACATATCCACAGGGGCCCTGAGCAGGGACTCCTAGGCATAAGGGGTCAGGACACCCCCCACCCCAACCACCAGCCCAAAGCTGCACACCCCCTGCTCCACCACTTCCTCGCCAAAGGAGGTGAGCCCCGTCCAGAAATCCCACTTCCAAAGGCCCAGTTCCCACAAGCCTGCTCACCCACTGGGCACCCAAGGTAGGGCCATGTCTTCCTCTGGAGACAGGGGTTCCTCTAGCCTTCCCTCCAGAGCCTGCCAGATGCCCTCTCACATCCTGGGCACTCCCTGCATCCCTCTAGTCCCTTGCTCCTATGCTGCCTGGGCCTCCTAGATGGGCCCCAGGGGGCCGCTCCAGCTTTCCAGCATAAAGGGAGAGGCAGACCCAGGGACAGCCCAAACCACGAGGGGAGCCCTGCTGCTCACTGAGCCTCAGAAAACCCGGAGTCTCCAGCCCCTTTTAGGGCAAGGCCTGAGCCTTGTTGGGTGCAGGTACTTGCCCAGGGTCACACAATCTGCGCAAAGGTCAAGGGAAGACAAGCAGAAAAGCTGGGCCCCCAAGCCCAGCTCATCACACAACCCCTGGGCAGGCCAGTGTCCACTGGGGGCTCTGGGGACACTGCAGCATCCCTTTGAGGACAGACTCCAGCACTGGAGATGGAAGAGACATAGCCACTGTCCCCAGGGAGTCCCTGGGCAGGCAGGGAGACCACAGGTCAAGGCCAGGCAGGTGCGGTGAAAGGAACCAAGAGGAGTCCTCCCCTCTGACCCTGGATCCTCCAACCATCTGTCACAGGTGGGGGCCAGGCCAACCCTGCCAGCTGCCATAGGCATCAAGGCCCCAGCATGGGGCAGCGGTGGCTCCTGCAGTAACCTCCAGCAAAGCCATCAAAACCTAGAAAAATCATGATGGGTGATGGCTTTGAAACCAGAGGTCAGTCCAAGATGGAAAGGTGGCATCACTGCAGAGGCTCCCAGAACAGCGCCCACGCTTGAGCTGGTGCGTTATACAGATAAACAGGCTTTCTCGACAGACTTTGGAAGGCTTAAGTTATCTTTCTCTCCCACCCCCCCAGCCACTCCATTCAACTTGCAATCTCCCCGAGCCCACTGGCCAGGTCCCCTGTGTGCAGGTTGAGAAAAAAACACAGGTAAAGGTGACCACATCTCAGTACCATTGCAAGAAAACACAACTCTCTTTCTGCTTCCCCATGGAGAGCCACTGGAGCTGAATCGGGAACTTTCTCCAACCACTGAGTGCCCTGAGGTGGGAGCTGGAGGTCCTCTCGCTCAGGGCGGGGGCGGGGGTGGGGGGGCACCAATGCACTCTGCACAGAGACCAGGAGGACAGGGGCTGCCACGACAGAAGAGTTCTTTTACTTTCTTTCTTTTTTTTTTTTTTTGAGATGGAGTCTCCCTCTGTCCGCCAGCTTTCGCCGTATTAGCTAGACTGGCTTTGGGGTGTCCTTGGTGATACTCGGGGAAGCCAGAGCCCAGGGAGGCTGTGCCACCAGCCCAAGGCCACAGAGCTGGCTTATTGGAGAGATACATGACATTCCTGCCTCCATCCCAGGAGAAGACGATTTCCACTAGGAAGAAAGATTAAAAGGGTCCTGAATGGAGGGATATTTCCCCAACCCTTGAAGCTGGGCTGGCCATGCCAGGTAACCTGCTCTGTGCAGAAAGGCAGGGGGGTTGTGCCAGGTGGCAGCCCCATACCCACCCCTCTAGGTCCGCTGCTACAGAGCCATCAGTCTCCCCACAGTCTCCCCTTAACCACCTCAGCAGTGGCACCAAGACCAGCATGACGCTACCCACATGTGCCTGCTTTCAACAGCAGCAATTCCCAGGCCATTTCTAGGCCCTCCCTAGAAACCTGGGCTCAGGGTCAAGGTGGGTCTGTGTGGTCAAAACTCCCCGGACTGCTCTAGCACTTCGTCCAGTCCAGCAACAGAGAGCCGTGGTCCTGCCTCCTCCAGCCTCATCTCCCAGGGTTCCCTCTTGGCCCCAAATTTAACTCTAAGCTATACAGCCAAGAGACTATACAGCCCAGAAAGATTGGGGGGATAAGTGGTGAGAGATATAAACCCAAGACTTCCTTTGATCAGCATGCTGATTACCTTCTGACTAGCAGAAAGTGGGGCGTGGCTCTTAGCGGACACAGCTGCTCAGTGGAACAAGGAAGCCGCTGCTGGCTCTCCAGGCCCATGCTGTGAGTGCAGCCTCTTCACGTACGTATGTGGCTAGCGCTCTGGACAGAAGCAGGCATCATGTGGGCGCTCGAAAGCCCTCACTCAGCCAGCAAACACTGAGCATCTTCTGCACGACATTCCCTGGGGGAGCTGAGCTTCTGCTGGAACAAACAGGATTCTGCCCCTGTCCCTCCCCCAAAGCTGTGTGCACAGGAGCTGTGTGTCCGTCCCCCTACAGGCAGGGACCGTGTCTTTGCTGCCAGACAACTTGGGCCCTGGCACAGGCCTGGAGCCCAGTGGGCCAAGGAAGTAGGGGCAGGGGAAGGGAGTTTGGCAGGCAGAGCACTTTGAGAATAGGAGGCACACCATCCCTGCCACGCAGGCAGTCCTCAGCTGTGAGAATGACACCAGGTGACTGTCACTTTAACAAACTCCCACTCTGGGCTCTGGTGACCCTCAGCTGTGTTGTCAGAATCAAGTGCAAACACTATGGCTGACCCCCCCGCCCCAGTCATCACAGGCCGGTGGAGTCTGTGTGTCTGTATTTAACACAGAAGTCCCCAAGGGGCTGCACCCTCTTCAGGTCCTCAGGCCTCAGCCAGAAAAAATGGGATCTTCTGGTCTCCATCCTGTCCCCTCCAGGTCCCTAGGCCCTCCAAAGAGCACTCAAGTACACTCAATCTACGCACATCAACTTCCAGACTGGTAGGTGTCAGCTTCCACCTCTGAAACCAGGGGTACACCTGTAATCCCAGCAAACTGAAAATCAGTGACTTTTCTTAGAATCCTCAGAGAATAGAGGTTACAGGACAAACAGCCAACCCCAAAACTAAAGAGACAGGCTGGCCTGATGTGGTGGCTTATGCCTGAAATCCCAGCACTTTGGGAGGCTGAGGCGGGTAGATCACGAGGTCAGGAGATTGAGATCATCCTGGCCAAAACGGTGAAACCCTGTCTCTACTAAAAATTTAAAAATTAGCTGAGTGTGGTGGCATGTGCCTGTAATCCCAGCTACTCAGGAGGCAGGAGAATGGCTTGAACCCAGGAGGCAGAGATTGCAGTGCACTCCAGCCTGGCAAAAGAGCGAGACAGGCGGAGACAGAGAACCACAGCGCACTGTGAGGAGAGGCTGCTGGAGCCAGGAACTGGGAGGAGCAAAAGGTAACTTTAGTAAACTGCTGGATGGAGCTGAGTGGGGGCTACCTTGAGAATTAAAACCTGGGGGCATAATTTTGTGGGGCTTACCTTCAGAAACCCCACCAGGGTCTCAAAGTGAATACTGGAGAAAAATCCCATGGTGCTTGCCCAGGGTGAGGGGAAAGGGAACCATTCTGAAACCCAACTAACATACACAGAGTGTCCACTGTGATCCCAGCTTTCTCCAGGTAGTATAAGGGTGGGGTCGTCATGGGAGGGGAAAGTGTGGCTCTTGCCCCCAGAAGCTAGGCAACCAGTTGAACAAGACCTAGCCCAGCATTGTGAAGTTAGGGAAGACTTCTTGGAGGAGGTGGTGCCAAGTCAGTTCTTAATATATTAGCAGGAATAAGCCAGGAGAGGAGGCAGGTAAGGACAATGTAGGCAGAATTAGCAGAAACAACACTGGGGGCATAGTTTTTGGACACCAATGAGACACCCTGGCCAGGCTGACACTCCTCCTTGCTCAGAAGCACTAAAAGCTTTGAGCTGAGGCTACAGCAGACAGGTGTGACTATTAGTCCCATTCTCTGCCTGGAGTGTTTGAGTGTAGTTCTGTAAACATGGTTATGCAGCCAGGTGCGGTGGCTCACGCCTGTCATCCCCGCACTTTGGGATGCCAAGGCAGGTGGATCACCTGAAGTCAGGAGTTCGAGAACAGCCTGGCCAACACAGTGAAACCCCGTCTCTACTAATAATACAAAAATTAGCCAGGCGTGGTAGTACAAACCTGTAATCCCAGCTACTCAGCAGGCTGACACAGGAGAATCGCTCGAACCCGAGGGCGGAGGTTGCAGCGAGCTGAGATTGCATCACTGCACCCCAGCCTGGGTGACAGAGCAAGACTCTGTCTCAAAAAACAAAAACAAAAACAAAAAAAAATATGCCTAAAGATGCAGAGGTCGGCACAAACACACCCGGACGTGACACATGCTCACATTTTCACCCCAGCAGCCTACATGCCCACATGTGTTGGTACCATGCTGCACAAAGTCCTACATCTGTGCGGCTTACATTGAGTTTTCACACTAGGCAAATGCACTGTGACCACAGCGGGTCACCTGGGGGCCCTAGTCACCACCGACCTGCTCATAAATGCAGCCTGGTGCTGTACAGTGTGTGTCCAATCAGACCAGAAATTGGAGAAGAGAGGCAGCTCTTCAAACGGCAAGTATCCTGCCTCCCATGCTGGCTTTACAGTTCAGATCAGGGCTGCTGAGCATGAATATGATTTAGATTTAATAAGACCAGGGTGGTATATGGAGATATAGATGCCAACCTATTTGTTTCAGTGAATAGTGTAACATTCTCTCTATTATTGAAAATTCCAATCATGTAATACTGCTCAGTACCCAACCATTGAACAAGCGAATCAAAATGAAATGTGAATTAACATATGGGTGTTGTGATGAGAAACAAACATCCTAGAATTTAAAGGCAAGAGAATCCTCAGAGATCCTCCTGTCAGTCTCTGTCTCTCCTCCAGCACGGAACCATGGCCTGTCCTAGACACTGACTCCCACCTTATCTCCCTCCACCTGCTCCCCAATCTGCACCCTTGGCTGAGGGGAGAGAGCAGAGATCTTCCTGGAGCCCCCATCATCATCCTCCTCTCACCCCTTCTGTGCCAAACCCACCTTTTCTCCGGAGAAGCAGAATCAAGGGTCTAAGCTCCTGGCTGAGACACTTCACCTCCCTCCGCCAGCCCCACCTCTGGGATGAGCCCAAGGTGTGACCAGCACCTGCCTGGCCTCAGACTCCCCCTCTGGCCACTGAGACACTGGTTTGGAGCAGGAAATGCCTTTGGGTGGGTGCCTCACAGAGTCACAGAGGCCCCTGTCCCTCCTGGCCTGGTGACACTGGTCACTGCTCATGGGGTCTCCACATGAGTCGCAAGCTGGTGCTCATCACTGAGCACCCTCTGGCCCTGACAGCAGAGAGGATTTTGTAAGCATTTACAGAACACCAATCTATGCTTGGCACTGTGGCGTGAGCTTCCTCCAGCTCATCCCACCCTATGAAGAAGGCAGGAGGGAACCCAGGCTCCTGCCACCTTCTTCCCCAAAGCTGCGGCCGAGGGCCCACTCAGCGAGGGAAGCCAGGTGGCTAAGCCGGAAAGAGGCTGCTCAGAGTGCTGTCCGTGGTGCTGAACCAGCGGGGCTCTTGGGGCCAGCGGGTCCTTCCACCCAGGGCTCCACTTCCGCCTCACCCAGGAGAGGGCGCTGGTCAGTTCTGCTTCATTTTCAGAATTTATCTTGGTTAAAAAGAAAACCTACTTTTAAAATTTTGGTCGGGTACAGCGGCTCACGCCTGTGATCCCAGCATTTCGGGAGGCTGAGGTGGAAGGATTGCTTGCGGCCAAGCATTCGAGACCAGCCTGGGCAACATGGCGAAACCCCATCTCTACAAAAAAAATTGGCTGGGCATGGTGGTACACACCTGTAGTCTCAGCTACTCAGGAGGCTGGGGTGGGAGGATCACCTGAGTCTAGGAGGCTGAGGCTGCAGTGAGTTGTGATTGTACCACTGCACTCTAGCCTGGGCAAGAAAAATTCTGTTTTTAATTGACACATAACTGTACATATACATGGGGTACAGTAGGATATCTTGATGCATGTATGTATTGTGTAATAATCAAATCAAGGTATTTAGCATACCAATCCTCTCTTCACACTGTTTTAAGGTACGTAATACCATGCCGTTAGTGCCACGGTGACCCTGCTGTGCAATGCAACACCAGAGCTCTTCCTCCCGCCTAACTGTAACTTCGCACCCACTGACCGATCTCTCCCTATCCAAACTTTTAAAATGTGGACTTCATGCCATTTTATAAGGAAAAAAGCAAAATTACAACTCACATTTCACAATTTACACAGCTGGTTTCATGCACTTTTGACCGTTCTGTTTTGTTTCTGAAAGCTATACAAGTTTCAGCCTCTGAGGAGCTGCAGGTGTCCTGTCCCTGGAGAGTATGTGGCCAAGGATAGCCCAGACCCATCTGCCTGCCCTGAAGCACAGAATCTCACATTTGAGGCAGGAAGCCCACACCCACAGGCCCACTTAAAAACATACAGGTGGTGTATAAAGTACTGAAGAGAGATAAAGTGTTCTAAAACATGTAACATTTGAAGAATAACACCACCAGCAGCATCTATGTACATTGCACTCAGCTTAAGAAAATGGCCAGGGCCAGGCGGTGGCTCATGCCTGCAGTCCCAGAACTTCAGGAGGCCCAGGTGGGGAGATCATTTGAGCCCAGGAGTTCAAGGCCAGCCTGGGCAACATGGTAAAACCCTGTGCCTACAAAAAATACAAAAAAAGTGGCACACATCTGTAGTCCCAGCTATTAATACTGGGGAGGCTGAGGTGGGACGATCACCTGAGCCTGAGAGGGCAAGGCTACAGTGAGCTGTGATTATGTCACTGCACTCCAGCCTGGATGACAGAATGACACCCTGTCTCAAAAAGAAAAAAAAAAAAAAAGGAAGGAAAAAAATAAAATGAATATTAACTTTGAAATCTCTCACTCACTATGGGTAACTACTACTATTTTGTATTTATCATCCCCTGACTTTTTTTTAATAGGTTACCACATATGTATATCAAAAAGCATATTGGCTTTTTTTGTAGAGACGTGGGTTCACCACATTGCCCATGCTGATCTCGAACTCCTGGCCTCAAGCAATCCTCCCACCATGGCCTCCCAAAGTCCTGGGATTACAGATGTGAGCCACTGCGCCTGGCCTGCATGTTTTGAACTTAAATGAAATCATATGATGTTTTCTTCTGCCTCTTTTTGAAGAAAACTTCAGCTATCAGCTCTCAAGAGTCACTGTTATTGCACGTGGGCGCGCTCGTTCCTTTTCCCTGCCACAGACACAGCGCATACATGTGCATATTTATCCATTACCCATCAGCGGCAGCCACATTCTGTTTTATTTCATCTTGGCTGCTAGGAATATTCAGATCTCCCAGGATGCTGGTGTAGTAATTTCTCTAAGGGAAATACCGTGTAGTGGGATCTCTGATTTGCAGGAACTGCACATCACCCTTCACCTTTACTAGATGATCCCGAATTGTTTTCCAAATTCCTCAACTTCCCACCCATCAGCACTCCTCACACCTAGGAGCCCCAGACACAGTCATCATTCTCCTTCAGTGTTCATCTGGAGGAATAAAATGAACTCACCCTGTGTTTTTTTGTTTTTTTTTTTCTTCTTCTTCTTTTGAGATGGAGTCTCCCTGTGATGGCCAGGGAGGAGTGCAGTGCTGTGATCGTGGCTCACTGCAACCTCTGCTTCCTGGGTTCAAGTGATTCTCCTGCTTCAACCTCCTGAGTAGCTGGGACTATAGGCGTGTGCCACCACACCTGGCTAATTTTTGTAGAGACAGGTTTCTCCATGTTGGTCAGGCTGGTCTTGAACTCCTGACCTCAAGTGATCCACTTGCCTCGATCACCCAAAGTGCTAGGATTACAGGTGTGAGCCACCATGCCCGGCCTCCCTCGTTTTTTTTTTTTTTTCTTTTTATAAAGATGGGGTTTCACCATGTTGGCCAGGCTGGTCTTGAGCTCCTGACCTCAGGTGATCCGCCCGCCTCAGCCTCCCAAAGTGCTGGGATTACAGGTGTGAGTCACTGCGTCTGGCCCCTCCCTGTGGTTTTTATTGGCATTTCTCTGATTCAGGGAAAGCATCCTCCTACATGTTAACTGACTACCCTTTTTTCCTCTTCTACAACGCCGGCCGAATCTCCGGGCCACTGCCTCCCCCAACACTGCAAAGTCACTTTCCACACAAGTGGGTGCCAACACCTGTGTCTCTTCCAAGGACAATTAGCTGTCACTTAGCCTGGACAACAACGAGGCCAGGGTCCTCCGCCCACTCCAGGGAACCGAGCCCCTTCACAAGGGTAACGTGGCCTCTCAATCTAACCCGGGACCAGGAAGCAGCATCTGTTACCCGGCACTGCCACCCAGAGTCATCACACAGCTAATTACTGCTAATTGTAATATCATTCTGTCTTGCTGCTAATACATTTAGACTTGCTAATCAAATCAAACCATTCCACCTTTCTGTGCTGCTTTCAAATAAACATTTCTGCAAAACAAGAAATAAATAAGTCCCAAAGCTTTGTTCTCTTCTCCAGAGTTGCTGTCTGCGGAGACTTGGGGTAGGGTGTGGGGGTTGCTGTTTGTCTCCAAAGGCATGAGGTCTGATGAGGAAAAGGCCTTTATTATACAAAGTTTCCTATTGGGTTGGAGAAAGAGGGAGGAGAAACCTTGAGACCGGGAGGGAGAGGGAGGAGGAGGCAAGAAACTGGCCTAGCTGAGTGGCACGATCTGTTCAACACTTTCTCTGCGTCACCTCCACCCTCCTCGGATACTGTCTCCAGCAGCCCCTGGCTGGGCTGGTAGCTCCTTCTCACAACCCCCTCAGACCTCTGCACTTCCCACTTCACTCACCAAGTTGGGGTGCACTGATCCGTTTCCAGACATGACTATGGACTTGTTGAAAGCAGGGACCCTGTACTGTCATGAACCTAGCACCTCACCCAAGGTATGCTGGCAGCAGGTGCTCAGGAAGCCCTGACTCACCGAACAGGCTAATGATCAGGGAAATAAATGCGATTTTCCTGATTCTGCAGATGAGGAAACCAAGACTCAGAGATGCTAAGTGATTGCCTAGCATTTGTGCATCAGTGAAGAGTAGACCTGAAAATGAGTTCCTGGCTGGACAAGCCCTGCACCTGTGATCTCTCAGAAAGGAGGGGAGGGAGGGGTCACTGGCTTCTCTGTGCCCCTTAACAATAGCTGCACGGGGACTGACAAAGAAGTGTGACAAGCCACAGCAGCACTCAGGTGTTCTGCTCAAGGACGCACCGGGGTGATTCTGAGAGTTCTGAAATGGAAACTGACAAAAGGCTGACCATGAATGGAAGGGAACAGAAGTGCAACCAGTTACTATGGCAACCCCGGTGAAGAACTGGCTGGTCCCTGCACATGTACCCCACTGCTGAGAAAGGGGATCGTGCCACCCTAGGGGCCAGGGGGTCACAGGACTTCCCAACCCCAGCCCTCGGTTGCCTCCCGTTGCCTTGGCAAATGCAGGTTCCCCAACTCCCACCAGCCCCGAAGGAACAGGGGTGTGGCAGTGGAAACAGCGCTGGGCTGGGAGTCATGGCACGCAGGTTCTCTCCTGGTTCTGCCAGGACTGGCCTAGACTAAGTAACTTCTCCGTTCTCAGCCTCCATGTTTATTTCAGATGAGAAGAACCCAGTGTCCCCGCCGTCCCTGCTTCCTATCAGCTTTCTGTTTATCTCACTGCAGGAGTGAGCGAGGGAGTGATCCAGCATGACTACCTTGCCAAGGCTGATCTGGGACAGGAAGAGAGAAGAGGAAGAAGGCAAGGATCATGACTGAGCATCAACTTGGGATAGACACACCCTTGCCATCACCTGTGTGCAACCCTGGGCAGCGGCTGGCACTACCAAATCCTTCCACAGATTAAAAACCTGGGGCTTGAAAGGTCATTCAATTACTCTAAGAGGGCACAGGGCAGCCAGCCAGGTCTGCAGGACTCCAAGCCCGGGTCCTCCCAGCTCCTCCACAGGCCCAGGTACTCAGCAGGTCCTCAGCAAACCACCCGCAGCCACTGCTTCTCCCCTAGCAATACACACACTTAACCAAGAAACCAGAAGCTCAACCCACATCAAATGAGGCTGTCAATTTTAACTAATTTCAGACTTTGTGTGTTTCTGGCAATTATTTGTAACAAGGTTTACAGAGGGAATTTAAAATTAACGGTGATTTTTATCTGGAAATCATTGATTACTTTTAAGTAGCTCATCATGGGTGAGTGCATATTATGGGAGCAGCAGGCTCTGTCAGGAAGGAGGCACCTGGGGCTATCAGGAGGAGCCAGAAGAGGGAAGACGTCTCAACTGTGACAAGTTCAAAGCCAGCAGGATTATGAAATGACACTACCCGAGACAGACTCTGATTTGGATCAAGATGCATGCAAAGGGCCAGGCATGGTGGCTCATGCCTGTAATCCCAGCACTTTGAGAGGCCGAGGCAGAAGGATCACTTGAAGTCAGGAGTTTAAACAGCCTGGCCAACATGGTGAAACCTCATCTCCACTAAAAATACAAAATTAGCTGGGCATGGAGGTGGGCACCTGAAATCCCACCTACCTGAGATGCTGAGGCAGGAGATTCGCTTGAACCCAGAAGGCGGAGGTAACAGTGAGTCAAGATCACGCCACTGCACTCCAGCCTGAACAACAGAACAAGAGTCCAACTCAAAAAAAAAAAAAAAGATGCATTCGAAGGCAAAATCGGGGAAATCTAGAGTGACCTAAAATGGGAAAGCGAATTATGCTCCTCTCACTTCTCAGCCACTGACTGCAGACATGTTGGCTTGTTTGCTGCTATTGGTGGCTCTCGGGGAGGTCCAGCCATCCCCAGCCACTTGGCCCAGGGGAGCTCGCTACCTCAGGCAGAGGCTGCAGCATGAATCCCCACGAGTGGCAGAGGACCTGCTGAAAATGGAGCAAAGACTGCAGGGAGGGGTCCCCGTGGGCCATCAGCAGAAAAGCCTGGGAGAGCCAGGCCCCAGGCCGTCCCGAACACCACACCAAAGGGCAGGTGAGGGAGGCTTAGCACATCGTCTTCTGTACTTTTGTATTTTTTTTAAGTATTTTAAAAGATATAGGTTTGAAACTCTAACCTAAGAAAAAGCAATGCAGATGAACAGAAATGCCTAAACACCAATCACATAAAATGTTCCATGAAAACAACCTAGCGTCACAGACTGTTTACAAATTGTTACCGTTTTTGAGTCCTGCTTTTTCTCACAGGATTAAACTCCAGGGTAGCCCTCTGAATTATAATAAACCCACTAATATTTGCATAGGACTTTATAGCTGATAAAGGTATTATTTCCATTTTGCAGGTGGGAAAAGGGAAGTCTGGGGAGATTCCATCATCATCACCATCACCACTACCATCACCACCACCACCATCACCACCACCACCACCACCATCATCACCACCATCATCATCATCACCACCACCAGCACCATCACCATCACCACCACCACCATCATCATCA
>NW_022437063.1:2223478-2249948 GCF_009761245.1 Sapajus apella
CCTGGAGCTGGGGAGAGGGCAGGTGCAGGTACAGGTGGGGTCCTAGAGCTGCGGAGAGGGCAGGTGCAGGTACAGGGGAGGTCCTGGAGCTGGGGAGAGGGCAAGTACAGGCAGGGATCCAGGCCCCTGCCCCAGCTCCAAGCAGAGCAGCTTGTCTAACGGATTCATACCTGGGAGAGAGGCTAAGAAGACATTAGAAACTACTGCCATTGGCCAAGGGGAGTGAAAGTTAGTGTTTACACACAGAAGAGTAAACACAAAGGCTAAACTTGAGAGAAACAACTTTGGTCATGGTGTAGAGGACAGAGGCAGGGGTTTTTCCTTGATCGTATCATGGGATTGAATATGTTATTAGTCCATGCTGTTCCGCAAAGATGTTAGCCCTAGGCTCTGCTTCCTAAGTAAGTTTGACAAGCGCTGACCAAATCCTCCAGGGATTCCCTCTTAGTCACTCTTACTGGTTACTTGTGTGACGGGGAGCTCACAGTCTCCAAAGCAAGTCCACTCCAGGCCTGAACAATGTGGATCTTCAGGGTGGCGCACCTCATTTTTGGATCCGTCAGTTCCCGCTCTTCCATCCATCCACCCACCTGCTGGGGGAGATCTTTATAATCTATGGCCTGATAGCCAATGAGGGGTGAGGTGTAGAAAAATATAACTTCATTTAGCTATATGTGAAAAAACATGATTAAAAGTCCACCAAAGTCTTCAAAATAATCATAACCAACTGCCAATTTTTGTCTGCTACTTATGTCATTTTGTCCTCTGCTAGAACCTCAGAACCAAAGGTTTAGGAATTATTCATGCCAGGAAAAAAAAGTTTCATTGAGAAAGGTCTATAGAGTGTGTCTTTTTTCCTGCAAATCGAGAAAAGAGTACTGTGGAAGTTTAGCAATGGCATATGCTGCAGTCAGTTTGGGGCTGCTATACCAAAAGATTAGACTGAGTAATTTACAATCAACAGGAGTCTACTGCTCACAGTTCTGGAGGCTGGGACGCCCATGAGAAGGGCACCAGCAGACGCAGTGTCCGGTGAGGGCTGCTCTCTACTTCATAACTGGGAGAGTGACTTGCTGCTGTGCCCTCATGAAGGCAGACAGACACCTTCAGCCCCTTCTATAAGGGCACTAATCTTGTCTATGAGGGTGCAACCTTTGGAACCTAATCACCTCCCAAGGCCCCACCTCCTAATACCAACGCCTTGGGGCTGAGGTTTTAAGGAATGCACTTTGGGGAGGACACGGTGTTCAGACCGTGGCTACATACCTCTCCGTGGCCCAGGGCCGGCTGACAGATCACAGGACTGTGGTCTGAAGGGCCACAGACAAAGAAGCCTGGCTGGGAGACCTCAGGGAACTCTCAACACAAATGTCCCTTAAACCCCGGACTCAAGGAACAAGTTGGAAGTGGCAGTGGTGTGCGAGTGGTGAGAAGGGCTCTAGGAAGCTGCCTCCAATCTCGGTGTGGCCTCCTCCTAAGAAAATGCTTGGTTTGATGTGTGGGTGCCCTGGAAAAGGCCCACCAGCCCTCAAACCTCACTTTTTAAACCCATGAAACATGAATCCAATGAGTTAACGTGACAATGCCCAGTACCCCAAGATGCTATTACACAAATGTTAGTTGTTGTAAATGAATGAGAAACAAAAGATCGGTCCCTTGCTGACTAATCATAGAGAGAAAAAAGAAAACAAGTCACTAAAATAATATAAAGTCTATACAAGCCACCACAACTGGGCTACATTTGCGGGCCAAACAGCAATAAGGAAGCTGTGTGAGCACCCAGGAGAATGCACATTCCTATTCAGGTCGATGGTGCTTCTAAAGCATCCTTTCCTCCCTGCTGGATGAGAACAAATCAGGGTGAAACTCTCAGCTGGCAGGTTTTCAAAACTACATATACAACCTAATGTTAAACTCTCTGCCTCTGAAGAGCCACAAACTATAGTAGATGAGGTAGCCCAGCTTTTCTGAGATGGTCCTGATTTCAGATATTCAAACCACCTGCCAGGTGAGTTTCAGAAGATCCCGCCATCACACTGCTCAGGACGGAGCATGGGTTCTCAGTTTGTCCATCTAGGCTCCTGGCTGTGAGAGGGGGGCAGGGAGCAGACCCAAAGGCACCTGATGCTGGGTCAGCCCAGGGCACCCCCACAACTGGAATCCAAGGTAGGCAGGACTAGCTTCAGCTGGCAGAGGTACTGGGTTGAAGAGTCCTCCCAAAATTCATATCCTTCCAGAACCTTGGACCATGACCTTATTTGGAAAGAGGGTGATTACAGATGTGATTAGTTAGCTGAGGTCATTGTGGCTTAGGGTGAACCCTGAATCCCATGACTGGCGAACTTTTAACAAGAGGAGAAAAGTCTCCCAGACAGGCCCCGAGGTAAGACGGCCAGGTGCCGGCGGAGGCAGAGACTGCAGGGTTGCATCTTCAAGCCAAGCACTGCCAGGAGCCATCAGGGGCTGCAGAAGTAAGAGGGGTCCTCCCCTCGAGCCTCTGGAGGGAGCACGGCCCTGCCGACACCTTCACTTCAGACCTCTGGCCCGCGGAACCATGAGAGAATGGATTCTGTTGTTTCACGCTGCCCAGTTCATGGGGATCAGTAATGGCCGAATCCCAGCTCTGAGCATACCAGTCCAGACGCTCACACAGCAGAGAAGAAAGCTAAGGCTCATAGAGAAAAGTAACCGGCCACAACCCCCAGGCTCACACGCAGCTGAGCCCAGCTGGACTGGGCAGCCTGGGCCCACTTTCCTCCCCTGGCGCCCACTTCATCTCAGCAACACTTCCCCACCCCCACTTACACACAGGCTGCTGATTACCATGAAAGATGTGCCAATGTCCCCACTTCCGCAGTATCCAAATTAGTGTCATTATGGGAAAGAAGTCCAGATAAAAATACCCAAATGTGGGTAGTGCCAGGGCAAGAATCAGCAGACCTGCAGGGCAGCTGGCAGCGGCAGCATCTGAACTCGAAGCAGCCCAGGCGGAGAGGCCACACACCCCTCCAGCCTAGTGAGTATCCCGAGTATCCCGGCTCTCAGCTGTGTTTGCCTTTTTCATCAACTAAACAAAGCAGAAGAGGTGCAAACACTGCCTTGGGGAAGTGGGTAGGTGCATTCCTCCCTCCAGTCACCAAGGTGGGGGGTGGGTTGGGGGGTGAATTACTGTACAGCAAGTCCAGCTGCACCAGGATGTAATGAAATGTGTTGCTAAGATACAAGTGCCACAGAAGTTCATTAAAGGACACTTTCAGCCAAGCTGCCAGACTCTTCTCCCTTCAAAGCCGCTTCTTTGGTACCGTCCCTTGTGCTTATAATTAGATCCACGATATGAGAGGCTGCGTTCCCCATTCAAGTCCACTCAGCAGAACACATTAATAAAATAACTCCAATGATGCAGTGGCTGGGGCTGGAGTGAGTCAGGGGCTGGGGGCCGATTCTATTTACAGAAATACATTTGTGTTCCACTTACTTATCTAAATGAGAGATAAACACCCTTGAAGAGCCCCGAGGCACTCTAGTAAGATCCGCTCCACCCTTTCCGGGAGTTTGGGTCTCACTATGGGACCGCAGGATCGCTAAACCTCGGAGGCTTGGATCATTGTAGAACCAACGTCCTGAATCTCAGGACTCACCATCACAGACTCTTCCCATCTTAGGATGCTAAGATTCTAGAATCTCATTGCGGCAAGTCTGACTCAGTCATTGCATTCAGCACTCGGTATGTCGGCACCTCAATGTTGAGTGCAGACAGAGAAGAGGGACGGAGGAAATTACTAGATGACCCACCTCCAACACGTGACGGAGTTATCCAGGGGAAAGACACACTCTGTCCCTGAGGTCAGGGTGACTGCCCACCTCCGCCGGGCCCCGGACGATGCAGAGGAAGGAGCCAGTGTGGAGGGCACAGCAGAGGGGATGTGGCAAGGGGCTCAAAGATGGTCACTGAGTGGACAGTCACCTCAACCTGCAGGAGCGTCCCTTCTGGCCAGGGATGTGTGGAAAGGCTGTAATTCACTGCCCACATCCAAACATCAGACTTCATTACGGGCTTCTCTTGAAAAATCTAAGGAGCAGGTGGCACAGGGTCCATGTGACGTGACAACGGGGGGGGGGGCACAGGGCCATGCTGCCCCCAGCTGAGGGGCTCCGCCTCTCCAGCGCCCAGCCCTCGGAAGGACCACTCGCTGGCCCACAGCTTTGGAGTCTGCCATCCCTGCTGAGGTCGGGAGCCTCAGGTTGTAATTACACAGCCAGAGTCCCTGGTGAGTCTCGAGATTTCTGCATAACAGAATCTCAGCATCAGGGAGCACCAGCCAGGCTTCCCCATCCAACTACTGGTTGGGGCTGCTTCTCCTTTACTGACTGAGAGGTGGTTTGGCAGATGAAGGCCTTAACCAGTTCTAGCCCCAAACAGCTCTCACTATCAGGGAATTCCTCCAGACTGGGGGCTGAAATCACCTAACTTCCAACCTGCGGTCAACGTTCTGCCCCATGAAAGGGCTGCTCCCTCTCAAACACTCAGGCCAGGTGGTGCTTTAAAGGTTGGGGTCAGTCACACCGAGAGAAAGGGTCCCTACACCATTTGACTCTCTGATCCCCTCTAGACCTTCCTCTAAAGCTTCCGTCTGTCCTACACATGCACAAATGCATACACGCAATCATGCACACACATGCAGACACCCACATACACACATGGATACATGCACACGCACACACACACATACACACATGGATACATGCAGGCACACAAGCAAACACACATTCATACACACATGCACACACATGCAAATGACACGCGCACACATGCATGTGCACACACATGCTCACACACATGCTCACACATGCACGTGCATATGTATACACGTGCATGTGGGCACACACACATGCACATGTATACACATGCATGTGCGCGCACGCGCGCACACACACACACACACACACACACCTTCCCCGCTGTACTTTTCATCAGAGCACTTGCCAGCTTCCAACCCACTCCACGTCATGCATTATGCATGTCTCCCACCTGAGTCTGTGAGCACCACAAGGGCCTATTCTGCCCACTACTCATGAGCCTGGTGCGTGGCCCGCCCTGCTGAGCATCCTGGTCTGCTCACAGGCTGGAGAATATGCAAAAGGGTTTCAAACAGAGAGAGCTCCACGACCCTCATCCCCTCCAGTCCCTTAGGCTGAAGGTCCTGCGCCACTGAGTCCCAGCTCCTGCTTGGTGACAGCAGCCACAGGTGGTTCCTGGCAACTTCCCTGTGACACGCCCACTTCCGCTGCTTCCCCAAACCCATGACTGGAATGACCTCGAGGGCTCTGGCCTCAATCCACAATGGCTCCAGTAACTGTTCTCTCACCTCTCCTTCCAAGCTCTTGGGGAGACTTTGGCAGCAGGGAGGTGGACATGGGCAATGTGGGCAAACAGAGCTTTACATTCAGTGGGGCTGTCAACTGGAGTTTAACAAATAATTCCGGCATTTATCTGTGGTGCATTTATTACCACTGAGACGCATTAATCACAGACGGAGTTGGTATTGCTGATTGTGGGAAATGCTACCTGTCACTTTGTGAGCTGAGCTGCATCTCACATTCAATTCTGGATCACAGTCTCTAATATGTATATATTTTTAATCACATTTTCAAGTTCATTTACATATGCAGATTGGCTTTCCATCTGAACAACATCAAAGAGAAACACTTCTCCCTCTCTTTCTCTCCCTTCCCCTCCTCTCCTGCCTCATTCCAGCCCTTTTCTTTTTCCTGGGGTAAAAAGCCTCTCCCCAAATTGACTACAGCTTCACCCAGGGGCAGCCTGCGGATGTCACCCCAGGGAGATGCCAAAAGACCCCTCTTGCTGCCGCTTGGCTTCACATAACTGCTGACTCCACTTCCAAATCACCATCTCTCAGCTCCTTTCCTATTTTGGGGAGATAACTCAAGCCCCCAGCTGGCCCCTACCCTCAAGTGTAGACTCTGAAAACAGAAATGTGTGCACTTGGGCTAGGTGATGGTTGCAGGTTCTCCTGATTCTCCAGGAAACAGGAGAAACTCACCTACACCTGGAGATCTGCAGCCAGTCTGATTTACTAAGTTTCATCACGTGGACCATTCTGGAACACACTGTGCCCTGCCAAAGCTGCCTGTTTCTTGTGCAGTTCAGAAGTCAACTACTTGGGGAGTCTAGCAACTGTCCTCAAAACACCCAGGTGTTCCGAGGATCCTTTCTTGACAGTCCTGTTGTCCACACACAAGGTCATCCCATGCAGGACCTAGCAACTCTCATGCACAGGCTGCCCTCTGGGGTCAGCGGCTTCAGAAAGAAAACTCTGGTGAAGTTAATCTAATTGTGGAAACAAACACTGAACAGGCTTCTCGCATGGGCGAAGCATGGTGATCAGAAGACCTGAAGACCTGGAGTCACAGAGATTCCATCTGGTTCTTGGTGCAATCCCCAACCCCCACCGGGTCCTCAGTTTCCCGCAGGTAAGAAGAGGGGTTGGTCAAGGTGCTCCCCTTGGTTTTCACATCCTATACTTTTAGCTTCAGCCATAAGCCATCAGGCCAAGGTGGTGGGGGGCGGGATGTCCCCTTAATTTCCACAGACTCCCAAGTCGGGCCAAATCCCAGCTCTGGGCACACCTGTCCAGAGACCAAAAGCAGCTCAGAGGTTTCTGTATCAACAAAAAGCCAAAGATGCCTCCTGCTCTTCTACAGCAATAATGTCTTTGGGGTCCTGCGGGCTTTCTGTTTCCTGTATTATTATTAATAAACTAGCACTGACAACAGCTCTCTCTAATCAGCTGCTGGCTGCACCTCCAGAATCACTACCGGTGCATACAATGCTCGCCCCCATTCCTCCCCAGACATCACTGCCAGAGGGGCTGTGCCACCCCGACTAAGATCCAGCCAGGACCACCCCTCCCATCCCTCTTCAGGATGAGGGTTCGACTCAACCCCGGGCAAAAAAATCAAAATCCCTCATGGATACATTCCTTTCTGCCCGTTTTTTTTTTTTTTTTTTTTTTTTTTGAGACAGAGTCTCACACTATTACCCAGGCTGCAGAGCAGTGGTGTGATCCTGGCTCACTGCAACCTCCGCCTCCCAGATTCACTTGATTCTCTTGCCTCAGCCTCCCAAGTAGCTGGGACTACAGGCGCCCACAACCATACCAGCTAATTTTTTGTATTTTTAGTAGAGACGCGGTTTCACTATGTTGGCCAGACTGGTCTCAAACCCCTGACCTCGTGATCCACCCACCTCAGCCCCCCAAAATGTTGGGATTACAGGCGTGAGCCACTGCGCCCGGCCCTGTTTCTGCCATATTTTAAGAAGACCAGCACAAGTGCCAAGCCAAAGTAAAAAACCATATAGTATGGCGTGTCGGAGCCTCGAAGGGATGCCGCTCTTGGCAGTCAGGGACTGTAACCAGAGCAAAGCTGTGTCAGCAATTTCTCCCCACACTGGGGCTGCTACTACCGAACAGGAAGTCCCCACCAAAAACAACACAGAACAATCTTCAGGAAGCACATTTATTCCTTCAGAGAATAAAGACCACTTCAAAATGAGGCATCTTCACCTTCAAGTATAAAATAGCAGCATCAGTAACAATAATAAAAAGGAGAGCGGCATGCAGGGCAGCGAGAGGGATGGGGAGGAAACCCCCAGCTCCGGAGGGCTCTCGGCTTCCACGCTGCAGACTCCTCTCCGCAACCCCCAGTCCCCAGCCGACCACACACTTCCACGTGCTAAGCTGACAGCCACGATCCCAGGAGATGCAGAGACCAGACCCAGACCCCAGGAAACTTCCATGACTTCTACTTCAGAGCGGAAGTCCCACTCGAGGTCACAGGAAGGTTACTGACTTACTGGGGATCATCTCCAACATTGTAACTCGACTTATTTTTTTCTGACCGTGTGCCCTGGAGTAACAGTCCACACCTCACTTTTCATGCTGGTGCTGTTAAATGCTGTCATTTCTCCCCCTACATGTGCCAGTGTTGGGGTTAAGATCACGAAGCTGGGCACCCAATGGTACAGAACTGGACGACAGCTTCTCTACTCACCTGCTGTGTGACCTCAGCAAGACACACTCAACCTCTCTGGGCTGAGCCAGTCCACAGAGAGAAACAGAAGGTACCTGCTCAGAGCCAGCGCCCCACAGGAATGACAGGATGCATCAGAACTCATGGTCAGTCCCACTGGGTGAGAGCTTCCTGTGGGCCCAGAGCTTCATGTACCACTCACTAATCCTGTGGCCTCTTGAAGACTGTTTCTTGAGTGCTCACGGAGCACCAGGCACTCTGCTACCTGGCTGGCCATGCACTGTTACTAACCTTTGATAACTAAGGAACCAGAGCCTCCAAAGCGGCAAAGCCGGCCCCTGGCGGAAGAGCCGGCAAAGAATGGAGCCAGGCTTGGAACTCCAGTCTATCCAGTTTTATAGCCTGCACTATAAAGCGCTTTGTCACGTGCCTCTTGGAGACAGAGTTAAAAGCCTTCTAAACAGCACTTGAGAGGGACATCCAGGGCCAGGGCCTCCAAGGCTGGCCACTGAACACGCTTAAAGCTCCTTAACCCCCTAGAGGTGAGCAGAGCATCCCAGAGACACTGCCCTACATCAAGAGGGGCTGCTGAAGGAGGAGCGTGGTGCCCTCAGGACCAGCGGTGTGTCCAAACAGGGCGGGCAGCAGCCTCATGTGTTCACTGCTTCACTGCTCACACAAGTGATAAAAGACACAGCCCATGATTTGGTTTCTGAAGAGACAAAGGCATTGGAGGAAAAACTTGCTAAATCACAAGGCTAATCAGCATAGCCAGCAGCTCTAATGAGGCATCCTGGGATTACTAAAGTTATTATCAGAGTCATCTCATTGAAAAAATTCGAAGTTAATTGAAATCAAACGTACGGTTCCGACAGCAGGTGTTTAAGATTCTAATATCAAAGCGACCTCTTTGGAGTGGCTGATGCAGGCGACATAGTCACCATAGTGGTCATCAACCTTTACGAGGGCAACAAGCAATGTGACACCCTCGCATGGAAAGATGGTAATGGGGACAAGCAACAAGACAAAGGTGCCCAGGTCAGAGCCCCGGGTGGGCAGGGGGGCGGTTCCTGTGGTTCAAATTGACCTCATCTCGTAGTAACAGACCCACATTCAACACCTTCATGCCGCAGTCTAGATGCACTTTCGTACCTGCTGATTTCATCTCAATCACCAGGTGAGTGGGTCTTATTCCCATCTCCACTTCAGAGGCAGGAAACAGAGCTCGCTCAGACAGGCAGGATGGCTTGCCCAAGGCTGCTCAGCAGAGATGCAGGAAGCTGGGCTGTGAACCCTAGTGTGCTGACTTTGGGGCCCTTGCTCTTCTGGCTACATCACCTTGGACCCTATGCCATGGGAGACCAACTGGAGATGAGCAGGGGCTAACACGGAGGCACCCCGGGCCAAGGGGCAGGGTTGGTGATTCCATTCGTGGCGGTTCCAAGCTGCTCGGCCTTGGAAAGCTGCAGTCCTCCGACCTGTCCTAAAGATTCACCAGCCCAGTCCGACCCAAGTACCAGGGTTACCCTGACGATCAAATAAAAAGACGCCTATCAAGGAGGACGGAGGAAGCACGTTGAAGAGAGTACTGCAGATGGCAGCGAGTGCGATCTGCCACTACTTTCTGTACTGGTGCAAATGTCACCTCCCTGGAGCTGTCCCCATACCCCCCAGCACATCATATTGTCCCATCCGCTGCCTGGGTGAGCCCGGCAGCCAGACATCTCACACAAGTCCCTCACTGGGCCTCAACAGATAGGTGACTGTGGACACACCTGCCTCCCGAACAGCACGTGAAAATGGCTGTGAGCAGAGACCAGGTGAAGCCCTCCACAAGTATAAAGCCTCAGAAAGCGAGATGTCACTGTCACTGTTACTGACGTCCCCGGCCACTTCCATATCCCCAGTAATTTCTGGCGGGAACTCCTTTAGTATTTGTGGAATTAACCTGAGTTGCTCCCAAGAGACGTCCACAACACCACGCAAGTGTGAAAAGCGGGTCTGGGAGCAGTAATGTCGGGTGCATGGACTTGCGTGAGAAGGTGTCTGCCCAACATCATAGACGCATCTGCAGACACCTCTGCGGAGCACACCTCGAGGTCACCCAAGGATACAGTGGGGCAGGAAGAAGCCAGACCTGCGTGCTATGACAGTCAAACTTGTACTGCCATTTTCCCGAGGACCACGTTGTTTTTCTAACAAAAACCTTTAAAAAGTAGAGTTATTCTGATAGAATGCTCATCACCACCTTCCTTAGTAAAATTTACTTCCACAGAATGGTAATCCATTTTCCTGACTTCAAAAACACTAGGGACTCCCCTAGGACAGTTAATGAATCATTGCCAATCTTCACACCATCACTGCCCTGGGAATAAGCAGAGGGCAGCCCAGCAGGTACCCCTCAGGGAGCTTACAGTCTAGTAGAGGAGCTGATCTAGGATGATCTACACAAGCACTTCAAAAACAAATCCTTCCTCTCATTTTAGTAACAGACAAAATAGTAACTATCTTGTACACATTCTATGGGCTTTACATGTATCCTGTTGTACTGACATATATCAAAATATAAATATTTGTCATTCTATACATTACATATGGCCAAGAAAATTAAATCAATAGAAATAAAAATGTAACTACTGAACATGTAACTATAAGTTGCATGGATGTACATACACACACACAAACTTTTCTTCTTCAACTGAGCAGCGTTACCCACTCAGTTGCCTTCTGGGGCTTCCAGAGGTGTCCCCCACTAATTCTTTGGCTCTAAGAACCTCTGGTGAAAGCTGGGGGATGGTCACCTGGAACCCTCACCCTCACAGCCTGGTTTATGTATGGGTCACCTAGGGTTCTGGGCTCAGCAGCTTCCCAGCCTTGCGCTCCCCACACGATGGGGCCTGTCAAGAGGCTCCCCACGCAGCTGACAAACACCTAAGTAACTCCTGAGCGCTTGGGGAGCCCAGGCCTCCTTCACATTCCTCCCTTCTGACCTGCCCTGAGCACCCCTGCATACGCTTCCCGCCTCATGCCCTAGTAGCCCTTGGGCACGGCAAGAGCCCAAAGTATCAACTCCAGGCCAGCCATCCCAGCATGTGACACCTTCCTTACTCTGGCCCCAGCTGGCCTTCTCTGCCCTCTTTCCCCTCCTAGTTCATGGTCCCAGAGGCAGGAAACCACCCCAAGTGTCCACAGCTGCCACGCTGGGGCAAGGTGGAGCTCCTGGGGCAGAGGGAAAGCAGGTGGGCAGGGCCATCCCTGTGGCTCTGCAGGCCCCGGGGTTTCACCCCAAGAGCAAGGGGAAGCCATTGGAAGGTTGTGAGCCAGGGAGCACCATGACTTCATTCATATTCTAAGACACTGACTCTGGGGAAGAATGTACTAGAAGGGGCCAGAGTAGACGCACAGCATGCCACTCATGACAGGCAAAAGGCGGAAACAAGCCAAACATCCACTTGTGGATGAATGGTTGGACAGAATGAGTTCTCTCTACACGGCGGGACGTCCTGACATAAAAGCAAGTGAAGCTGAGATGTGCTACAACTTGCATGAAGCCTGAATTATTAAGCACAACAGGCCAGTCACAAAGCATAGAAATATATGTATTTCATATAAATGGAATCATACTATATACACAGCATCATCACACTCTATGGTCATTTTATACACACACACATACATACGTGTATATACACATACATAGTATGATTCCATTCATACGAAAGCCCAGAACAGGCAACTCTAGAGGCAGAGTCCATTAGCAGCTGCTTAAAGCTGGGGAAGGAGGGAAGGGAGAGGGCAAGGGACAGGCAGGGGGTTTCTTCTTCTTTTTTTTCTTTGAGATGAGAGTCTTGCTCTGTCGCCCAGGCTGGAGTGCAATGGTACAATCCTGGCTCACTGCAACCTCCGCCTCCCAGGTTCAAGTAATTCTCCTGTTTCAGCCTCCCAAGTAGCTGAGATTACAGACACCCACCATTACACCCAGCTAATTTTTGTATTTTTAGTAGAGAAGGGGTTTCACCATGCTAGTCAGGCTGGTGTCGAACTTCTGACCTCAGGTCATCGCCCACCTCAGCCTCCCAAAGTGCAGAGATTACAGGCATGAGCCACCGAGCTCAGCCAGGGTTTCTTTTACAAGTGATAAAATGTTCTAAAATAGATGGTAGTGAAAGCTGTACAGATCTGTGGATATACTAAAACCACTGAATGGAACACTTTAGATGGCTGAATAGTGTATGTAAATTATATCTCAATAAAGTTGTTTTGTTGTTGTTTTTAAGTGGATGCAGTGAAGGGGCTATCACAATCTTCCAGGTAAGAGATGGTGGTGGGTGGGCCCAGAGTGATGAAGGGATGCAGGGGTCCAGGAAACTCCAGCTGTGTTGGCTGGGGTAGGGGGTGAAGGGTGGGGGATGAAGGCCACAAAGGTGGCAGCCAAGCTAACCAGGCTGGGCCCAGGTGTCCCATTCCCACCATCTTCCCCAAGCAGCATTAAGTGCAGAGCTTCTGTAGTTGCACTGACCTTTTCTGTAATGTATAATGATACTGTTTCAATAATGAGAGCTGGCGCTTTAAGTCTGTGAGATTAAAATGTACCTTTCTGGAGGAGAGTAGGCTTGGGAGAAGAGCTTGGAAAACAGAAAGTCCTTGTACCCAAGGACTCCAAACAATGGGGGATGGGGTTGTGGATTACCACCCTCCCCCCCACAGCTTCACTGGTGGCTGCTTCCAAGTGGACTCCCCCAATGGTGGACACAGCTGGTGAGTCACGGTGAAGACAGGACTCACAAGGGGACTCAGCGAGGGGACTCAGCGCCAGGTGCACACACAACACCTATCAAGACAACATACTTTTACCACTGCACTTGGGGACAGCCCCTCAGAACCCTGAGTTCATCAATTCCATGGACTCTTGGGGCAGTGCACAAGGTCCCAAGCTCACCTCCAGGGTCTTTCTCTTGGGACCACAGCAACATGGACTGAGGTTCAAACAGAAGGCTCTTCCCAACCTGACTGTAAAGCTGAACTTGCATGAAGTTAAGGTCTGGAGATGCCAGCTCACACACGGCATCTAAATGCTGTGCTGGGAACTCCGAAGAGGGGACCTCCACCTACCCAGTATTTGTGCTGGGTCTGTTATTTACACAGAAGTGCTTGTTGCTTGACAATTTAGATAAAAATGTTACTGCCTCTCTGCATGTGTTGCAAACTCATGGTGTAAGCCACTAGAGCAGCTAATGGAGTCTTCACACATCATATCTTGTTAAAGAAGAGGGCCCTTCTCTACTGGAATCACAGCCTAGCAGCGAGGCGCAGCCACACATGGGAAGGCCGCTGAGCTTGCCTGGGCGGGACCACGGCTCAGCTCCGACCAACTACCCTCTGCCTCCATTTTTTTTTTTAGTGGAGCATATGAACTTCATTTTCAAATAGCAAGGTCCTATGTAAACCTCTCTTCCTGCTTATTCCCTAGTCCCCCAGTGGTAGGACAAAAACTGGACAGTTACACAGAAAATGTTTATCTACTCTGACCAACAAGCTATCTACCACTATGAGTCCTATAAACACCTTTACACTCTTGTCCATGTTTCCCAAAGTAACTGAGAAAAACGCAGTGCTAAGGGCATTCATGCGAAATGGATGGTTGCGCCCTGAGACGCGATTCAGCCGCTGGAGTACTAACAGACCCGGATAATGGGGTCGTCTGTTCATTTTACTATCTAGTTCATCATCCACATGTGCACTTTTAATTGAAACTTAACCTTTATATTTGATATTCCAGCACAGATAGCATCTTTAAAGGTGGAGATGGTAGGAGCTTTTCCCTAAGCAACTCCAAAAGAATTCTACGTTTGACTTCCTGCTGAGTTAAAAACAATCTGTGACACACCTGCCTTTTCATCCCCACTCCCCCATTTTGGCTCCTTCTGGGCAGGTTCTGGGGCAACCAAGCAGAGCCTCTTCAAAACCCTAGTTCAGCCCAGAGTCACCTCCAAGGTGCTTTTCATCAACCTTTCCCCAGCTCAGCTGCCAATCATCACCAAACTCTCCCAAGGAGAGGGAGAAGAGAGTAAATGTTCAGTCTACCCAACTCATTTCACGGGTGACCTCTGAAAGATTTCAACGCAGAGCCTGGGAAAGACAAGGCGGCTTTATTAGCATGCTGAACCACGGCCGCAGCCCCCTCCCCTCCCTCTTTTATGAGCCCTTGTTATATAAAATGCCACAAAGGGAAATGGGAAAACAACACCCTGGCAGTTCCGAACACAAGTTCCAATGGCCAGGCCAAACCCTGGCTGCTTACGAGATGTTATTTTTAGTCATTTAACAGGGGAACATTTCTAAAAGGCCGGAGAACAAAAGTTTTTCTTGTTTTCTTTCTTTTTAAACACACACTCACACACACAAAAAGATGGAGGTCCGTTCATTCGCAAGCAAGCCTCCTTCCCGGAGTTCAAATTTAAAGGCAAAGGCAGCCTGGAGTCGTAGAGCTCCTTCCCGAAGCTGCTTCAACCTTCAAACAGGATTTTCAAATGTTTCTTTCGGCTTATCTGAATTCCGGCATGACAGATAATAAATAGCGACTCATTTACTATCGTCATAAAAATTTAAACAGCCTTGAAATAGTTGCTACAATACAGAAGAAATGATCAAACCCAAGCTCGGAAGAGTCACTCCAAATAGTAAAACTACTGCCACGCACAAACATAAAGAGACATTGTTCCAATAAAAGCTCCTTGGGTTACTGGATTCCCCCCCCCCCCCCCCCCCCCCCCCCCCGCCCATTACTCTCTTTTTAATCTTCTACACGCAGCGTAAGAGTCAACAACTTCCCGTTTTACCCAGTGAAATAAGGGCTTAGTAGCCCTCAGCTATCTCACTGGACCAGATCTGGTGGCGGATTTTTTTTTTTTTTTGAAAGAAAGTATCTGATTTGATTCTACATAGTGATTAAACAGCTTTGTGCTCTGCGGAAAAGGGTCTTCCGACCCCTCCCCCTCCAAAAATGGCATCAAAGCAATCAAAATGGTAATGCCGGGCCTGGGTCCCCTCCCCCCGCCAACTCCCCGACTTCGCCGGGGCCGCGCGCCGGGGGCCCCCCTCCGGCGGGAATGGAAGCTTCCATTCCCCGACGGGGGCGCGCGGCCCGGGGCGGGGGGGCCGCGGCACTGACAGAAAGGGGTTAGTGCATTCGTCCCAGGTCTCCTGTCCAGCCCGGCGGCCGCGACCAGGCGTGGGCCTGCGCCACTGCCATCTTCCTTTCAGCAAGCCCGGGTTCCCCACCCCCCAACCCCGCTCGCGCACGCCCCCTCCCATCACTTTTTAACTTTAAAGACTCGAAAAGAACGCCCGATCTCCGAATTCTCCCTCGACAGGGTCGCTGGCAGCCACTTCAACCTCGTTCACATCTCTCCCCTACACCAGAAAATCCCTCGGGGGAAGGGGGCGTCCGATCAGGAGGCCCGGGCTGGGGTGGGGGGGTGGGGGCGCGGGGGTTGGCCCGGGCAGGGGCGCGCGGGGACGGGCCCGGCGCTGTCCAAGTTTGGCTCTGGCGGCGGCTGCCTGCATTCCGAAGGAAGCGCGATCGAGGGCGGGGGGAGCGGCGCGGGAGGGGGCGGGGCGCGCGGAGGGAGGGAAGGAGAGCTGGAGGGAGGGGGCAGTGGAGGGAGGGAGGGGCGCCACCGCCCCCGTCCCCGCCAGCGCGGAGGCCCCAGCGCGCCATTGGCTGCGCCGCTCAAAGTTCTCGGCTCGGGGCAGCGCGGGGAAGGGGCGGGCGCGCGAGTGAGGGGAGGGGGCGCGGCGGGGGAGGGACGGGGGAGGGGCGGGAGCCAAGGGGCGGGGGCGCGCGGCCGGCCGGGCTCCGGCGGCGGCATCTGTTCGTGGTGCTGAAACCCGGAGCGCTGAGCTCAGCGCAACTAAGTCACAATGGACAACTTTTCTCCCCCGAGGGGACCGGGAGAGGGGTGGGCGGCCGCGCCCCCATCGCGGGGAGCTTCTCGGGTGTCCCCAGCTACACCTCACACCCGGAGCCCAAAGTTGGGGCAGAACTGGGGGGACCGAGGGGCGCCTTTCTTTTGTTCCCCGGGAGCTGGCGTCAGGTTCCAAGAATGAAAAGTGAACCTGGGGAAGTGGAGGGGGGGCCTCGAGGAACGATTTCAAAACGAGGTTTGCCACGGAGCCCAGAAATCGCTTCCAAGGAGTTTGGTGTCCAGGCCCCCACGCCGCCCCCCTCCGCCCCAACGGCCACCTCAGCGCGAAGAGGGGGACTCCGAGCCGGGAGAAATCGCCACGTTCCAAAAACAAATTCTCCACCTCAAAATGGACGCCGGGCCGCGCGCCGCCTTTTAAGTGAGCTACTCTCTTCGGCCCCCGCCGGGCCCGGCTCTCCCCGCCGCCTCCGAGAACCCGGCTCTTTCTTTCCAGGAAAGGGGAGGGGTGGGGAACTTTGAGAATTGGAGACGGACCCCTCTGGGAATCTGAGCGCGCGGTGCCCAGGCTGGCACTTTTTAGGGCGCCGCCAAAGTGCCCAGCCACCCTCCGGCCCCATCCCGGGTGGGGCGCGATCCCCTCGCTTACTTGTTTGTCGCTGAGCGCGGCGATCCGCGGCTGCCTTTCGTGGAGCTGCTTCTTGAGGTCGCCGTTCTGTGGAAACAGGGAGGAGCGGGCTCAGGCCGGCCGCTCGGGGTCAGGTGCGCCCCAGCCCGACGGGCCGCGGCAGCCCCCAACCCGGAGCCCCGAGGGCAGGGTGGGCCGCAGCGCGCCCCAAGTTTCCCGGGCCGCGTCCCGCACGCGCGGCGGCCGGGCAGTGCCGCGCGGGGCCGCTTACCTGTGGCTGCCGCCTCATCGGGGCAGCTCGCGGGGCGGGGCGGGGGCCGAGGCCACCCGGCGGCGCCCCCGAGCCGTGCAAGTTTGCAGGCCGGGGTGCGTGTGTGAGTGAGTGAGAGTGTGAGTGTGTGCCGGGGGAGGGGGGAGGAACAAAGAGCCAAGTAAACACGGCGAGTCCGTGTCGAGCAAAGCTCATAAATATTCAAGTCGCGTCCTAATCTCCCCAACACACACACGCGCACGCGGAGCCCCGCTCGGGCTCCGGCCGCCACGCCGCCGTTCGCCAGCAGCGATCGCCAAAACTACTTCTACCCACCGGGCAGGTGCGCCTGGGGTGCGGGGGCCGGAGGGGAGGCCACAAGGGGGCCGCTTCGCACTCCCCTCCCCGGGAACGGCTCACGAAGGGGGCCCCCCTCCAGGCACCCCCAGTCATGCGGACCCTACATCACTTAAGAGGAGAAGCCAGGCTCGGGTCCCATGCGCCCTCGATTCCCCCAAACTGTGCAGGACTGCGCCGGAGGCGCGCGGCGGGGAGCCCCGAGGGGGTTCGGCGCGTGTGCTCACTCGCTCGCCCCCCGCCCCGGGGCAGGCTCCAGCCTGGAAGACCCCGAGAACGAGAAGAGAGGGCGCTGGAATCGGATCCCCCGACCCCCAGCCGCCACGCGCTCCCCCCGCCCCGGGACACCTACCTGGTGACGCGCGAGTTCCACGGCGAGCGCCTCGGGCCGGCTCTGCAGCTCCATCCCGGCAACTTGGACAGCACTTTGCGCTCACTTTGGCCCGGGCTCCCGGGAAGTTGCGCGGCACCGCGGGGGCCAAAGCGGGCGCGGGCGGACCCGGCCTCGGGGGCGGGGTGGGGGGGACACGAGCCCCCTCCCCCACGGCCGAAAGGGAAGGGGGCTGGCGAGGGGGGAAGAAAGGCTTCCGGGCCCCGCGGTGCCGAGCCCGCGGCCGCCCCAACTCTCCTCAGGCTGCCCGGCAAGTTGCGCGGGGTCCCCGGGCTGCCGGCGCGGCCCGGCGCATGGCCCCCCGGCGCCGGGAGCCCCGCGCTGCCCCGCG
Organism: Sapajus apella; assembly: GCF_009761245.1. NCBI lineage: Eukaryota > Metazoa > Chordata > Mammalia > Primates > Cebidae > Sapajus > Sapajus apella. Next base: position 2,241,413 of record NW_022437063.1, read on the forward strand.
CGCGCCTGCCCCGCCGCCGCCGCCGCCTCCCGCGCGAGCCGCCCGCCGGCAGGGACTATATTTCCTCCGGCGCGCGCGCCTGGATCTCGCTGGGCCGCGGCAAAGTTGTGCCTCGGCTCGATGCTAATTCGGCAGTGCCCGGATGGAGCGGGCCGGGGCGGCGGGGGGCGGGGCCGGGACCCTCCGCCCGCCCCGCCCCGCCCCGCCCCGCCCGCGCCTGCGCACTGCGGCACCGCCGCGGCCCGGCGCCTGGAGCGGAGAACAAAAGTGGCGGCGCCCAGGAGTGCCCGCTCGCTGGCCGGGGGACAGCTCGGGCCGGGCGCTCGGAGAGAGGGGCGACCGCGGCGTCCTCCTCTGCGCCCCCAGGCCCGGCCCGGGGAACGCGGCGCCGTGCAATGCCGGGTCCGGGACACTTTCCGCCGGGAGGGTGCGAGCCCGTGTTTCCAGGTCTCCTCTCCCGGGCTCTGGGCTCCCTCCTTCCCCCCCTCCGCCCTCCCTCCGCTGGTTTATTTAAATTCTTCCGTCCCCTTCTGTCTACACCAGCGTCGCGACTGGGGAGATTTAAATTAGTCGCGTCGCCACATTCCCCCGCCGCCTGAAGGCCTCCGTGTTGTTTAAACAGCAAGAAATTTGATCTCTTGGTTCTTCCTTTAATGATTTTTTTTTTTTTACACTCACAATTAAACTCTCCACAGATGTCACTGGACTTCCTAAGACTTGTTAAAAATTGTAAACGGGCCCGGTCAATGCGACCTAAAGCATTTATAACTATAGCTGAGGAGTTCACGTTTCAGAACCCTCAGCCCCACAACCAGGAAGTCAGTGTCCCGGAGTCACGGTCACCACCGCGGGGCTGCCATCTTCATTCAGGTCCTGTTGGCAGCAGACTGGCACGTTTGAAACACCCTGGGGAGAAAGGGTGCCATCATATGTCAAAGTAAAAGTTTAAACTGTTAAGTCGTTATAACTTCAGATTCCTCTCCGGTGGCACAAAAGATACCCAAGCAACTATCACCCACAAATGTCCCTTTCAATTTAACGCCAACAGGTCACACATATCTTTTGTTGGCAGAAGTTATTGGCATTCACCCTTTTCTTTCTTTCCTCTTCAAGTGAGGCCCCCAGTGTTGTTCTGCTCTCTGTTAGGGCATTTGCCATAAATGACTTCACGTGCTTGGGACCACTAAACACAGATGGCCCCTCATCCCATAACCCAGCACCTCACCTCAAGAGCACGACAGAATGAGTCTCACTTAGAACTCTTTTTCAGAACACAAGAAACAGAGGGACATGTAGATGATCCTTACCTGAACCAAAGTTAGTTAACAGAAACTTGCAAACAGCACTTGCTTTAAGGCTCCACTGGAGGCCGACCTGGCACGGTGGCTCATGCCTATAATCCCAGCATTTGGGGAGGCCAAGGTGGGTGGAACATGAGGTCAGGAGTTAGAGACCTATCTGGCCAACATAGTGAAACCCCGTCTCTACTAAAAATCCAAAAAGCCAGGCATAGTGGTATGAGCCTGTAACCCCAGCTACTTGGGAGGCTGGGACAGGAGAACTGCTTGGACCTGAGAGGCTGGTGTGTAGTGGCTCAATCATAGCTCTCCACAGCCTCCACCTCCCCTGCTCAAGCAATCCTCCCACTTCAGCCTCCTGAGTAGCTGGGACCACAGGTACACCACAGGACCAGCTAATTTTTTTTTTTTTTTTTTTTTTTTAGACAGAGTCTTGCCAGGCTGGAGTGCAATGGCATGATCTTGGCTCACTGTAACCTCCGCCTCCCAGGTTCAAGTGATCCTCCTGCCTCAGCCTCCTGAGTAGCTGGGATTACAGGTGCGCACCACCATGCCCAGCTAATTTTTTTCTATATTTAGTAGAGATAGGGTTTAACCATGTTGATCAGACTGGTCTCGAACTCCTGACCTCATGATCCGACTGCCTCAGCCTCCCAAAGTGCTGGGATTACAGGTGTGAGCCACTGCACCTGGCCACTTTTTTTTTTTTTTTTTAGGAAGTGGGGTTTGCCCTGTTTTGCCAGGCTGCTCTCGAACTACTGGGCTCAAGCAATCCTCCTGCCTTGGCCTCCCAAAGTGCTGGGATTACAGGCGTGAGCCACCATGCACAGACAAAAGAGGAAGTTCTGTGAACCAGCCCAGGAGTCCTATACTCCCACTGCAGGCATGCATTTTCCTGAACGCATCTTGCACACCAGATCTCCCTTCGCCCACGCTGTGCCCTCTGTCTTGGATGCCCTTTCTCATAACCCACCTTTTAAAAATCTGTTACATCCTCCAAGATTCACTCCGAGTACCTTTTCTGGGAAAATTCCCCTGTTTTCTATGCATAAGTTCTTTATCCCTCCCCTGGGAGGCCCACAGCAATGATGGTGAGTGAAAATGAAGAACTCCCTTAACATAAGGGGCATTCTGTCCCCTAATGAGGGCAACGGTTTTCTTCCCCAGTGGAGCCAGAGCCAGCTCCTGTGGATACAGCACAGTGTTTGCATGCTAAAGGAAGCCCTGGAGTGCCTGGAGCTGAGTGGGTTCTTACTGGATGAATAAATGAGTAAGGCAGTGAATGAATGAATGAATGAATGCATACGTACGTGAGTGAGGCAGTGAATGAATGCATGCATGCATGAATGAATATGGAGAAATCTATTCCATTTGGGAGAAGGTGGGCTGTTGGTAATAACCACAGAAATGAGCAGTGTCTGCATTAATCTCAACATCCACATTTCTCCTCACCTACCTGGATAGTGTGGAGGGGAGTGGAGCCTGAAGGTCTGGGTTTAAGACTTGAGTCCACCCTTAACAGCCCCGTGACCTAGGGCAGGTCACTCAAGCGCTCCTAGCCTTCCTTTCTTTGGATGTCAGGTGGGAATGTATCAAAATAACTCCCAGATTCACTTGGCTCCTCCTGCCCCGGACCTTGACCACCTGCTCAGTGGAGAGCCTCGATCGCTGTCCGTCGGTGGCTTGGCCTGTCTGAAGGTGAGGGCCAGCCTTCAGCCCAGCCTCTGCAGTTGGGGGTTTGCGTTGGCTCTGGCACCCAGGTCCACTCCTATGGTCTCATGGATTTTGTTGCCCAGGCTGGAGTGCAATGGCGTGGTCTTGGCTCACTGCAACCTCCATTTCCCAGGTTCAAGGAATTCTCCTGCCTCAAAGTGCTGGGATTAAAGGTGTGAACCACCACACCCAGCCCTTCTTTCACTCTTAAAGGGGTCCCAGCTTGGATGAAGTCTATGGTCAGCCTGGCGCAGGGCATGGAGGCAGAATTCCCCTTCCACCCTGCCCGAGTACACAGCCTGCTCTCTTCCCAATTCTCCACTTTGTCTTACACGGACGGGCACTGTGCCCTTGGTCTGTGACAGTAGCCAAGGTCATGTATGCTCAAGTCCCTGCTATAAAATGACGTAGTATGTGCATATAATCTATGCACATCCTCCCGTGTACTTCAAATCACCTCTAGATTACTTATAATCCCTGACACAATGTTAAAGCTATCGAATTGCTTTATGACTGTATTTTTATTTGTATTCTTTTTGATGGTTTTTATTCTTTTTTTCTCTCAGAGATTTTCGATCCCGGCTTGGTTGAATCTGTGGATGCAGAAGCTGCAGATATGGAGGACCCATGGTACTCACTTTAGCTAAAGGACATTTTTGTATTTTTAGTGGAGACGAGGTTTCACCATGTTGGCCAGGCTGGTCTCAAACTCCTGACCTCAGGTGATCCACCTGCCTTGGTTTCCCAGAGTGCTGGGATTACAGGCGTGAGCCACTGCTAAAGGGCTTTATTAAAGCCAGAGAGTTACACACCTGTAGTCCCTGCTACTTAGGAAGCTGAAGCAGGAGGATCACTTAAGCCCAGGAGTTCAAGGCTGCAGTGAGCTGTGATTGCACCATTGCACTCCAGCCTAGGAGACAGAGTGAGACCACCCTTCCTCAATAAAGTAAAAATCAACAAAAGGCCCAGAGAAGATAAGAATTTGTCCCAGGCCTTTGTACTCATATAGGCTCCTGCTTCAATCCTGACTGTGAACTAAAGTGAGCATTTACACCGACTTTTCTCCTATAACAGAATGACTGATATTCCTTTGGGTATGTACCCAGTCATGGGTTTGCTGGGTCAAATGGGATTTCTGGTTCTAGATCTCTAAGGAACCTCCATGCCATCTTCCACAATGGTTGAACTAATTTACATTCCCACCAGTGGTGTAAATGCACTCCTATTTCTCCACAACCGCACCAGCATCTGTTTTTTGTTTGTTTGTTTTGAGACAGAGTTTCGCTCTTACTGCCCAGGCTGGAGTGCAATGGCATGATCTCCGCTCACTGCAGCCTCCACCTCTCAGGTTCAAGCAGTTCTCCTGCCTCCACCTCCCAAGTAGCTGGGATTACAGGCATGCGCCACCACACCCAGCTAGTTTTGTATTTTTAGTAGAGGTGGGGTGTCACCATGTTGGTCAGGCTGGTCTGGAACTCCTGACCTCAGGTGATCCGCCCACCTCAGCCTCCCAAAGTACTGGGATTGCAGGCGTGAGCCACTGCGCATGGCCACATGTGTCGTTTCTTGACTTGAAGACATTCATGCGGCCAAGAAACATGATAAAAAGCTCAACATCGCTAATCATTAGAAAAATGCAAATCAAAACTACAGTGAGATACCACCTTATGCCAGTCAGAATGACAGCTTCATTTCTGACTTCCAGCCTCCAGGGCTGCAAGAGAATACATTTCTGTTGTTTAAAGTTGCCCAGTTTATGGTACTTTGTTACGGCGGCCCTGGGAAACTAATACGCTCCTTTTCTTCTTCTTCCTCAGCCAAACCTCATCTTTTTTGTTTTTGAGATAGTTTCACTCTTGTCACCCAGGCTGGAGTGCAATGGCGTGATCTCAGCTTGCTGCTGTCTTTGCCTCCTGAGTTCAAGCAATTCTCCTGCCTTAGCCTCCCAAGTAGCTGGGATTACAGGCAACCACCACTACGCCAGGCTAATTTTGTATTTTTAGTAGAGACAGGGTTTCACCATGTTGGTCAGGCTGGTCTTGAACTCCTGACCTCAGGTGATCCACCTGCCTTGGCCTCCCCATGTGCCGGGATTATAGGTGTGAGCCATCTTACCCGGCCAAGCCTCATCTTATCTGAGGACTCCATCTCCTTTTCCAAACCACGGTGATCAAAGTCTCGAGTCTCTTTACTTGAGGGACAGTGCGGGGTGGCACCAGACTCTTCTGTTTAATTAGCATTACCCCTTCCCCTCCACTGCCAGCAGGCCACAGACCCAGGCCATCATGAGTGCTCACCCTCCGCTCCGGCAGGTTGGGTCGAATGTCTCCCTTTGGTCCTGGCGATGGGAGACGCGGTCTTCAACCTTGGGGCTCCTTGTTCTCAGATCCTGCTAGTTTTCCTTCTGTGGCCTGTGTTTGCAGGGACAGTCAAGTTTATTTATTTATTTACATAATTGGCACCTACTTTTTCCAAAGAGTTCATTGAAACATTGCAAGGACTTCGGAAAAAAATCCCTTTTATTCTCGTTTTGGTTGGCCAGGATGCCAAAGCGGCAGAAGGGTGTCTGGTTCCGATTTCACCTGCCCCCCACCTCCTGGTTTCACATCTGGGCGTGCAGCTTCCAGATGAAAGAGCATTTCTTAGGCGTCCACCAGGCGTCAGGCACCACGGTGGTCATTTGAAGTTATCGCCGTCAGCAGCAGCGGCAGGGCCAGGCTGATGTTTGTAGAATTCAACTCCAGGCATTGCGCTGAGGGCTTTTCATGTTCTCTCATCTTAATCCTTCACAAAACCCTACAAGGTAGGTATTATGAACCCCACTGTATAGATGAGGAAACTGAGGCCAACATACACAGGGTGACTCATCTAAGAGAGCACAGCCGGTAAGCAGTTGTTTCTGACCCTGAGTCTAACTCAGGACCACGCCTGCTGTGCTACCTTTTACATGAAAGCTGTGCTGGGCTCGCCAAAGATGCCTAACAAACACGGACCAAGGGGCTGCCTGCTGTGGCGTGTGGACATCACACATGAGGAGGATGGAGGCTGGGCTTGTGCTCTGCCTTTATCATCCTCTAGGGAGGACCGTAAGTAAAAAAAATCTTTCAGCTGCCATGTGGCAGTCATTGGCGAGTTATGAGTTGTTAATAACATTTATCATTTTTCAAATGAAGCTCATTGTTACAATAATGAAAGGAGCCATGAAGAAGTGCTAATTGCAATAATTACTAATTTATTAGGGAGTTAGAAAATGGTTCAAGGTTTGCACATTAGGAAGGAATGTGTTAGACAAGTACAGGAGAAAATGTGTGTAGTTGAAGATTGAGAACGTCTGTCTGAGAGCAGTCAGAGAAGAATGTGAAAACAATTGCTTCCCCAAGCATGCCCTTCCTGGGACAGCTGCTGAAATCTCAGAGCCCCTGAAAACCAACCCCCCAAAAACAACCCAAGACAGCCTGACCCTAGGATCAATCTATCCAGGCAAAAAAGGTAGCAATTTAGACACCAAGCTTCCAACACAACAGAACCCCAGGACAGACCAGAGGGCCTTGTCCCTCCCTGCTGCTGCTCTACCCCAGTGCCCAGAACAGGGTCTCCCAGAGCGGGCACTGATATTCATAGATGCTGTGATTTCTTTTTTTACTAGTACTATCGTTGTAAGTGGGCATCAAGCCTCAGGCATTTCATCCAGCCAGCCCCTTAGGTTAAGGCCAATGGAGGCTTTGATGTGTGTGCACTTGCACACCGTGTGTGTCTGTGTGTCTGTGTGTGTGTTTATGTGTATGCTCTGTGTAAAACAGAGATTCAACGTGGTGCTAATAAACCTGCTAACAATTGGAAAGCCATGTAAACTGGTGGTTTGTTGTGAAATATCCAGTTTGAAACCGTGCACTACGAACAATCCAAGTTTGTAAAACCTGACGGATGCGTTCCCACCTGTGAATGTGAAGGTTATGGCCTCTGCCTGTCCTGCCTCACAGAGATTCCAGGAGGGAACCAGAGCCAGAGACGACAAACAGCGTCAAGCAGGTGCAGTGCTAACAGCTCCTCCTCTCTGTGCAGTAATCCAGCTTCCCCATGAACCTCCATCAAGTCCACAGAGTCCCAGAGGCTGCAGGATCGACCTGGACCAGTTCCAGAAGCAGCAACCTGGGTGTGTTTTGGGAGCAGCCCCAGCCCTGGATCCTAGACAGCCTTACACACAGGAAAAGCATGCGATGGACACGAGGGTAAGTCCCAAAGAACCTCCCTCTGTTATCCTGAACTGTGAGCGTGCTTTCTTGCACCTCTGCCCCTACCAGCCCTTGTCTCTAGATCTGCTTTACAGCTGCCCAGAGGTTACTGCACAGCCAGGAAGAGCCACAGCAGCTACCAGATCCAAGCTCTCTATTTTTTTGTTAAGGCAATGTTTGTGTGAGATGAAATCAAGATTCTAAATTTCATCAGGGTGTGTCTGGGTGAAAATAACAGCTGGATTTTAAAATATAATGTTTAAAAGTTTAATCATCCCATGTTTTCATAACCAGACTCTTTTTTTTTGAGATGGAGTCTCACTCTGTCTCCCAGGCTAGAGTGCAGTGGCACAATTTCAGCTCACTGCAACCTCCGCCTCCTGGGTTCAAGTGATTCTCCTGCCTCAGCCTCATGAGTAGCTGGGATTACAAGGATGCGCCACCATGCTCAGCTAATTTTTGTATTTTTAGTAGAGATGGGGTTTTGCCATGTTGGCCAGGCTGGTCTTGAACTCCTGACCTCAAGTGATCCGTCCACCTCAGCCTTCCAAAGTGCTGGCCAGAAGCCACCGTGGCTGGCCAGAAGAAATTTTTATTGTATAAGAATTGAAAACCACTCCATAAAGCAATTACCCATGTTGTTAATCACCCATCTCAGTGGAAGCCGGGAAGAGAGATGGGTTATACCTGCAGAGACTGCCAGTTTGGACCAAAGGGGATAGAGATGGGATGAAATAAAGTAACGGTTTTGGACTTCTGGGGGTCTACAGGGCAGGACAATAGAATGAGATGATGAGGAACATACTTTCTCTTTCAAGAAAAGGGGAAGAATGACTCCAAAGGCAACTCACAGATCACTGCCACTCCCGCCATAGACCCAGGGAGCAAGGCTGTTTCCTCTTCATTCCCTGAAGATTCAGCTTCCACCTCTGGGTTCCGGTAGCCCAGGCAGCACCTGCCTAGTGGCAGGGGGGCAGAGCCACCACACAGAGCCCCCAGAGTGGGGCTGCCACAGAGAGACACCTGGGCAGGGTCACTGCCCAGAGCCATGGGGTGGGGAGGGGACAGCTGCCCCAGCAAGTCCAGAAGGCCCGAAGTGTCCAGCCAAGGAACTATTTTTGAGCCTAAAATCCAAAGGATTTTATTGAGAAATGTTTATGAATATTGAGAAATGCTAAGTGTATGATAGAATATATTATTTGCTAGGAAGAACAATGGCAAGGAAAATGCAGCTGGCCTCCCCCCACAAGTAGAAAACTACTTGGGGCATTCTAAAGTGGCAGGACAATATAT
>NW_022437063.1:2250048-2262319 GCF_009761245.1 Sapajus apella
TTTGCTAGGAAGAACGATGGCAAGGAAAACCAGCGCCCCCCCCCCCCACCCAAGTAGAAAACTACTTGGGGCATTCCAAAGTGGCGGGACAATGTGTAAATATCACACACCGGTTAAAACAATTCTTTAAGATATCTGACCCTGCCCCGTGGCTCCCTCGTGGAGAATACCTTTTAGCTTGTCTGTAATCAGTGGTAAGCAGGCACCAGCTGCCTACTTGGTATATTTTTGTGTTTTGAGAAAACACCGAACACCTGTTTGCTAATAATACTCACCTGTTGAGAGAGAATGACTATGTGGATCAGACTCTGCTTGGGGCCTTCAGCCCAGAATGCCGTCAGCCCCTGAGGCTCTCAACTCAGAAGGCTGTCGGCCCCCTGATAGACCCACTTTGCTGTTCTGAGTGTCTGCCTCTCAGTTCCTTCAGCGCTGCCTGGGTGGGGGTCTCTACGGCCAAGCTGATTCTCAGTAGGATTTTGCCTTTCTAGGTCTTGTCCTTGCTTGGGACCCATCACCTCTTTCTTCCTGGTTTTCCCTCTTAGAATGAGAACGTGTCCTGTGCCTGTCCCCACATTGTGTTTGGAAGCACATATGTCTGGTTTCATGGGTTTACAGCTAGAGAGGAATTTTGCCTCAGAATAAATTATACCTTGAGTCTCACCCTTACCTGATTGAAATGATATTTAGATGAGACCTTAGGCTTCAGAGTTGATGCTGGAATAGTTAAGACTCAGGATTGTTGGGATGGGGTGAAGGGTTTTGGTTTTGTTATGTGTGTGTGTTTTTGGACACAAGGTCTCACTCTGTTGCCCAGTCTGGAGTTCAGCATGATCATAGCTCACCGCGGCCTTGAACTCCTGAGCTCAAGCAATCCTCCCACCTCAGCCTCCCTTCTAGCTGGGACTGCCACCCCACACGGTAATTTTTAAATTATTATTTTAGTAGAGACAGGGATCTTGCTATGTTGCAGGCTGATCTCAAACTCCTGGCCTCACGTGATCTTCCCACCTCAGCCTCCCGAGCAGCTGGGACACAGGCATGCCCGCTGATGAAGTAAAGGTATTTTTTGTGTGTTAGGAGCGTGAGTTTTGATGGGCCAGAGGATGGATGTTATAGACTGTATGGCATCCTTCCAAAATCTCTATGTTGAAGCTCTAACCCCCAGTGTGACTGTTTTTGAAGGCAGAGCCTTGAAGGAGAGAATTCAGGTTAAATGAGGTTGCAGGAGCAGGGCCTTAATCCAATATGGCTGATGTCCTTGTAAGAAGAGAAGAGGCCAGGCGAGGTGGCTCATGCCTGTAATCCCGGCACTTTGAGAGGCTGAGGCGGGTGGATCACTTGAGGTCAGCAGTTGGAGACCAGCCTGGCTAACATGGTGAAATCTATTTCTACTAAAAATACAAAAATTAGCTGGACATGGTGGCGCTCACCTGTAATCCCAGCTACTTGGGAGGCTGAGGCAGGAGAATCACTTGAACCTAGGAGTTGCAGTGAGCTGAGATCACACCACTGCACTCCAGGCTGGGCAACAGAGCAAGACTCCGTCTCAATAAATTTTTAAAAAAAGAGAAAGAGAAACCCAGCCTCTCTCTTTGTCTTTTCTCTCTTGTAATTTATTCACGTGCACACTCACGCTCGCTCACTCTCGGCACTCACAGAGGAAAGGCCATGTGAGGACACAGTGAGACAGGGAACTGTCTGCAAGCCAGAAAGACGGCCTCACCACAAACCAATCCTGATGACCCCCTGACCTTGGACTTCCACCTTCCAGAACTGTGAGAAAAGGAACTTCTGTCGTTTAAGCTGCAAAGCCTGTGGGATTTTGTTACGGCAGCTCTCGCAGACAAATACATCTCATTTTCAGATGAGGAAACTGAGGCACAGAGAGGGTGGGTAACTCATCCATGGGCACTCAGCAGCCTGTGGAACCAGGCTTCAGCCCCAGGCAGCCGGCTCCAAGCCTCCTGCCTGCTCATATCACTGGAGGATAAGAGAAAACACCTAAGTGAAAAGATCTCAGGCCTTCAAGGTTCTCCGCAGGCCACCCCACCCTTCTGCCCCTTGGAACTGTGTTCCCAGTCCTGGCTCTAGGTGTTGGTTATGGTTCTGTCTCCCCTGCCACCTGGAGCCACCCACTGTGGTCTCTCTGTAACTGTCTTGACACCAGCATCCGATGGGTGCTTGCTGGACCAATAATTTCCCTGAGTAATGAGCGCTGCCCTCCTCTAGGTCTAGCCACGGTTGGTTTCGCTGCCTCTGCCTCATGCCACCGTTATCTGGGTCTGTTGTCTGTCTTTCACCCAGGAAAGCTCCCTGGGGTTAAGGACAGTGTCCTATCCACACCGGTGTCCCATGGAGTTAAGCCCCAGACCCTGCTGTGGGCCACCCCCTAAACCCCGTTGGACTGGCCTGAGTGGAGCGGAGGCCGGGGAGGAGTCCTAGGTGTGGGCACATTTGCGGGGCTGAGTGTGGAACTGGCATCTGGCTTTTATAAATAGAGGCTGAGGGCTAAAAATACCTCCGAGAAGAACGTGAGGCAGATAGAATACAAACAGTGGATCTTCCCTCGTCAAGGTGACCAAGGATGACCAAACTGGGCTATGGCACTCATGAGCCAGATTTAAGGGGAACCACCTGCCCTGAGCTCCGGGCCCCCAGCCACACCCTGCACCCTCTCTGGACCTCTGCTTAATGGATCTTCCAGGGCTGGTTTGTAAATTACTTTGTGGGTGTGTACTAAGAGGTGTCCTCGGTATATAGTAGGCATTCAATATGTGCTGGTCCATGGTTGACTTAGTGCAGAACTCTATTGGGATAAGCAGAGACGAGGGAGACTGGAGCCCACCTCAGGTGCATGTCACTGGCCTTCATCAACCCCACCCGGCTCTCTGAGTCCTTGGCCCTGACAAAGCTTCCCACGTTTAAGCAAAAGGAAGCCATCCAGTGTGTCCAGAGCAGCAGCAGGGACTCCTCTCAGTGTCCTGCCCCCTGCTCGCTCTGTCTCTCTCCACACACACTCTGACTCAAGTGGAGACAGACCCTCCAATGTCATCCAATTAAACTCTCAGAGTTAGAAGCGATAGCCAAAGTCATCTTGCTCTTTCCCTCGGTTTATAGATGAAGAAAGATTGATTCAAAGAACTTCAATTACATCTCAAGTCAGAGGCAGGAGGGGGATTTTAACTTCAACCTCCCTCTCCTTTCCCAAGACTGAGACAGCACCCAACACGCTTCTTCTGCTCCCAAGGCAGACATGAATAATCAATCATGGCTGTCCTCCTGGCTGAGCCTGGATGTGGTCCACAAATCCTTTCCAGGCAGCCACTACCAACTGATCAACTTGGATTGGACACCCCCCCACCTTCCTAGCTGTCCCCCAAAGCACGTACTGCCCCTCGGGTACTGAATGTCTGCAGTGCCAGACATAGCCAGAGAGCCCTTGGGCTCAGCACAACGTTGGAGACTTGGGAGAGAAACCACCTCGAGGGTCCTCTGCCACAGGCAAGGGGACAGTTCTGGGACTCCATCTCCTCTCTTTGAAGGTGTTTTGTTTTTAGAGAGCAATGGCTCTCACACTGTTTGACCTGGACCCACAGTAAGAAGCAAATTGTACATAGAAGCCCAAGACCCACACCTGTATGAAATTCCAGTGAATTCCATGGAAAAAACAGCTATGCTCTGTGATAGTTTCTATTCTACCTTTCATACATCAATCTCAACCACCAAACTGATTTCATGCCCCACACATGAAATCAATTTTTTCACCCCACGTGAAATCAGTGGTGTGAAAAACCACAGCTAGCTCTCAGTGGTCGCTCACGTCTCTAGCGTTTTATATTCCTGGACTTCTCTTTCCATAAAACTCTCCCGTTTCCTTCCCTGATGAAACAAGGGTGGTGCAGAAGTAACCAACGCAACCGGGGAGTAGCTGACTGCTGCGGTGCCTCCGCAGTCGGTAAACAAAGTCGGTAAAGCCCAGGGAGCATGAGCACTGGGTAGACCCGAAGAGCCAGCTGGTGCGGGGACTCAACACACCCCGTAAGATATTACTCACAAGACCCAGGGCAGGGCAGGGCCATTTAGACTTAGAAAATATCCCAAGTACAGGTATTGATCGACTTACCACCTATGCAATTTACGACCATTCAACTTTACGACCACAATCGCTAGCCACGACTGCTCCGCGTCTGGCAGCGCAAACGTTGCCCAGCTGGGTGTACGACAGTGCGGACCAGCTTCCGGCAGCACTGCCATCTCCGCGTGCACCATTTCAACTGTACATATAGCCTACTCAACTTACGCCCAAATCGTGTTACGACCGGTCCACGGTCCCGATCCTGGTCGTAAGTTGAGTACTAGCTGTAATTCTCACCTTCAACCTGTAATTGAGAATCACTTATCTCATCCAGCTTCTTTTTTTGTTGTTTTTTGAGATGGAGTTTTGCTGTGTTGCCCAGGCTGGAGTACAAAGGTGTAATCTCGGCTCACTGCAACTCTGCCTCCAAGCAATTCTCCTGCCTCAGCCTCCCACGTAGCTGGGATTACAGGTGTGTACCACCACACCTGGCTAATTTTTGTATTTGTGGTAGAGATGGAGTTTCACCATGTTGGCCGGGCTGGTCTTGAACTCCTGACCTCAGATGATCCACCCACCCCAGCCTGGAATTACAGGTGTGGAATTACAGGTATGAGTCACCATGCCTGGCCTCATCTAGCTTCTTAATTTCACAATGGGTAAACTGAGGCACTGAGGAACAACCATTGGTCAATGATCTTAGGTTAGGGATCCAGGTGCTAAGCTGGGACTACTCGAAGGCACAGTGTCAGAGACTTGAAGCTCTTGGAGACTTCCCTTATTTTATACCTGGGAGACTGAGGCCTAAGGAGGGGAGGTGAGCACCTGACAAGACACAGTCGACAGGAGGAGGTTGGGATGTGGCACCTGCGTTCGGTTGAATGGTGGCCAGACTTCTGGCCTATGGAACTGTGCGAGAATATGTTTCTGCTGTGTTAAGCCACCAAGTTTGTGGTCACTTATCAATGGCAGCCCCAGGAAACTAGTACACACACAAAGCAGAATATCAGATAGTCATGGAATTCAGGTGTTCTAATGGATTCAAGTATTCTAATAGATTCAGACATTCTAGTGGAATTTAGGTGTTCTAACAGATTCAAGTATTCTAATAGATTCAGGCATTCCAGTGGAATTCAGGTGTTCTAACAGATTCAGGTATTCTAATAGATTCAGGCATTCCAGTGGAATTCAGGTATTCCAATGGATTCAGGCATTGTCATGGAATTCAGGCATTCTAGTGGAATTCAGGTGCTGTATTAAGGATTAACACTAAGGATATCTCTGATGATTACACCAACAGGGCCCAGCAGGTACCACTGTCACCCTGACAGTACACAAGTGTTAACTTGCCGAAGGCCAAAAGCTAGTGCTGCACAGCCAGGACTGGAAGCCCGCACGTCCTACCCACCCACTTCCTTTGCAGGTCTTTCTGACAGGCTGCAGGTGGGGCAGGCCTCTTTCAGGAGGATGGGGGTTTGTAATCCTAGGTTCCCACCATGTGGGCAATGAGTGCTGAAGCTGACATTAGCAACAAACTCTGAGACCCATGCTCAATATTTGAGGAGTAGCCCTGAAGCACAAAATAGAAGCTTTTTTTTTTTTTTTTGAGACAGGGTCTCACTCTGTAGCTCAGGCTGGAGTGCAGTGACGTGATCTTGGCTCACAGCAGCCTCCATCTCCCTGGCTCGAGAGATTCTCCCACCAGGTAGCTGGGACTACACGCATGCGTCACCACACCTGGCCAGTTTATTATTTTTTTTTGCAGAGATGGGGTTTTGCCACGTGGTCCAGGCTGGTCTTGAACCTGGGTTCAACCAATCCTCCTACTTTGATTTCCCAAAGTGCTGGGATTATAGGAATCATGGTACCTGGCCAATAGAACATTTTAAAAGAAGAATCCTATTACAGGGTTGTTGGGTTTTTGGGTTTTTTTTCCTTACTCAAGATGAACAGGAAGGGATATATTCTCTGCGCTATATTCAGTAGAGAGGAAAGAACTTTTGCTTATTAAAAGAAATGAGAGCAAATATGTTTGGCAGTTCTTATTTAAAGCCCTAGCTTCAGCTTAATGTTCCCTGTATGGTATTAGGATATGCGATACATAGTCAGAGAGGAGAGAAACCACAATGTGGAAATCAGGATACCTTCCCCTTAACCTCGAGGAGCAGCTGATGTTGAGGAGCCAATAAGCCAGAGGAGGTGCTGACGGGCTTCCCAAGAGAGGCACATCATGAAGATGTCTGAGAGGAAACCTGGGATGGAAGAATCACAAGACCAACCTCAAGGATGAAGGGCTGCTAGGGGAAGCCAGACCTGAAGGTGTTCTCACCCCTCACTGATCCACAGGCAGCTTCTGGTACCAGGTGACTGAGCCTGGTCACACCTCACCCTTGGGTGGCACTTTTATGTTTTAAGAAGTATGAATACTTTAAGACTGGGCGAGGTGGGTTAAGCCTGTAATCCCAGCACTTTTGGAGGCCAAGGCAGGTGGATTGCTTGAGCCCAGGAGTTTGAGACCATCCTGGCCCACATAGTGAGGCCCCATCTCTTATAATTTTAAAACTGCATTTAAAAAAAG
This sequence comes from Sapajus apella, assembly GCF_009761245.1. Taxonomy (NCBI): domain Eukaryota; kingdom Metazoa; phylum Chordata; class Mammalia; order Primates; family Cebidae; genus Sapajus; species Sapajus apella. The sequence goes on from NW_022437063.1 coordinate 2,256,702, forward strand.
AAGTACTTTAACTTCTTTCTTGTTAGCTCACAAAAACGTCCTGTGAGGAGATGGGAAGTGTTATTATTGATACTTTACTGAGATTCAAATTAAGTGTGATTTACCCAAAGTCTTATTCTAAATGGGTGATGGTAGGATGTAGCATGTGGGTTAGGCATGAATTCCAGCCCCAAGAGTGCTCAAAAGCAGCAAATCCCTCACTAGCGGTCAGCTGAACACCGCTGCCTCATGTTCTCTAGACGTTCAAACGTTAAATCTCACCAAAGCAGATTCCCTGCAGACAAAACATCACACAGAAATAAACTTTTCTTAACCTATCACGACGTCTCTCCCAGCCTCACTGAGGCAGATATGCCCTACACATCTGACAGATAAGATGACTCACAGCTTTCGTTTTTATTCCTGCCATGCCATGCCTTGACTTTAAGACTCAGTTTCCCCATCTGGAAATAGAAGGGATGATGGGATGATCTTAAGGATCCTGAAAAGTCTTCCTAGCTCTAGAACTCCAGACTGAGCAGATCTTCTGGGAACCTTGGCTCCACCGGTGGAAGACATGGGCAACCAGGCACTGCATTCAAAGACTTTACATGGAAAGGGCCCGTGCTCTAATGCCTCCTGTGGTCCTTCAGAAGTGAAGATGGGCCAGGCGTGGTGGCTCATGCCTGTAATCCCAGCGCTTTGGGAGGCCGAGACGGGCAGATCACCTGAGGCCAGAAGTTTGAGACCAGCCTGGCTGATATGGTGAAACCCCGACTCTACTAAAAAATACAAAAAAAATTAGCTGGACATTGTGGAACACGCCTGTAATCCCAGCTACTCGGAGGCTGGAGAATCTCTTGAACCTAAGAGGCAGAGGTTGTGGTGAGCCGAGAATGTGCCATTGCATTCCGGCCTGCGTGGCTGAGTGAGACTCCATCTCAAAATAATAATACTAAGTGAAGACAATATCACTCACTCACTGACCCTCTCCCTTGGTCTCTGACTTTTTTCCTTCCCCTTATTTTTTTTTGTTTTGTCTTGTTTGAGATGGGGATCTCAATCTATCACCCAGGCTGTAGTGCAATGGCGCCATCATGGTTCACGGCAGCCTCAACCTCTTTGGCTCGAGTGCTCCGCCCACCTCAGCCTCCTGAGTAGCTGGCACTACAGGGCACAACACCATGTCTGGCTAGTTTCTAAATTTTTTTTGCAGAGTCGGGGTTTCATCATGTTGCCCAGGCTGATCTTAAACTCCTGGGCTCAAGTGATCCTCCCGACTCAGCCTCCAAAGTGCTGGGATTACAGGTGTGAGTGATGCACCCAGCCCTTACCCCCATGTTAGTGGTCATGTTATGTTTGTTTTATTAAAGGCCACCTTGACTTTTACAACTTGGCAAGGTGTAATTCCAAATACATGTATGAAAGCAGGAAGAAAGGGAGCGAGGAAGGAGAGAGGCAGAAACAGGGAGGAAATGAGGAAGGAGGGAGGCGGGGTGTGTACGAGGTGGCAGACAGCCTTTGAGTGGCCGGGACGCTGTTGGCCTGCAGCATGCACATGGGGCATCGCCTTTGCCAGCAGAGATGGGGTTTTGCCATGTGGTCCAGGCTGGTCCAACCAAGGCGCTGGGCCTGGGTTTCGCTTCATCCTCTCCTTACAGCCCCCGCCCTCAGGTCGGCAGTCTCACCCCTACTTTGTAAATGATGAAACAGGCTCAAAGATGTCTTTGGCCAAGGCCACACAGCAGCATGCTGTGGTGCCAAGATCTGTACTCCTTGGGGGCGGCGAGGGGTGGAGATGAGGCGCTACCTTCAGAGGCAAAGCCCTGCCAGGAGCAGGGGCCTGGGAGCGATGCGCCTGGAGAGTCATGTGGACCCCATAGCTGGCCCCTACCAGGACTGGTCTCCACACTGGCTAGCTGACTGGCTGGCTGGCTGGCTTCTTCCTGACCCCCCTTGCCTCTGAAGTGGGGTGGGTGATAATGCCCGCCCCCTCCCACCCACAGATGACACCGAGTACTGAAGTCAGGCAGAACGTGGGACACCAAGAAGTCCTTAGACAGCAGAGACCTCATTTTTAGCTGAAGCCCCCAGTACTGCTGCGAGGCAGGGAGGCTGGAACCCTCATTTCCTTCTTCAGGCGAGGGCACAGAGGCCCCATGACATCGAGACTTCTTCACTGTGGGCTGATGGTGGGACGGGGCCTGAGGTCCAGACCTGGGCCCACCCACTGGTTCCTCCCGCAATGAGGTGGGCAAACTGGGCCAGTGACTTCACCCTCCCAGCCCCAAAGTCCATGTCTGCAAAACTGAACTGAACAGGCCACGGTACCCATAGGGACTCTTCAAACGCTAGCTCCATTTCCCTTTTTGGGAAAGGACCACTGAAGCCCATGGCAGCCAGAAATCTTAAGCAGACCAGGAATCCACTCCCGGATGCTCTGGAAGGGGAAGGAGGAAACAGAGCCAAGAGCTGGAACCTGGTCAGCTTAAGGCCACAGTGCCCTAAGAAAGGCTCTGTGTTCACGGGCGTACGGAAGGACTGTGTCCTGATCAGCCCCATGGGACCTCACACTGCTTCTCACTTGGCACCTGGGTAGCTGTGGGAAGTAGAAAAGTTCCTTTTTAAAGTCTCCTCTCTTGTTAAAGAGTAAGTGTGCTAATAACCTTGTGAAGCCCTATCCTCAGTAACTGTTAGACACGCCATGCTTACAGGCCCGTAGTACATTCTGTGTCCTTGTACTTTAACCAAGATATCTGTGCTGGACGTGCTCACAGGCATGTCCCAGCTCTCCACTGCTTTTACCTGTTTAGAAAAGTTTTAAGTTGTTGGCCAGTCAGGTTTTAGTTTAGATTGTGAGGTCTGGCTCCAGCCAACGGAGATCAGACCCAGCAGTAAGGACGACCCCAAATGCGTAAGGAATAAATATGTGCGTTTCCCTTTGTTCTCTGTACTCTCGTGGCACAAGGGCTACTGGGAGTCCCCTTCCTGCAGTCCAGGAAGTAAAAACTGTGTTGCTGAAACATCCTTTGTCTCAGTGCTAGTTTTTCTTTGTGGCACCGGACATCTATTTCCAACAGCAGCCAAGAGCCACACCTGCCCAGGGCTACACAGCAACAAGGGCAGAAACCCCCTTCGCCAGGCACCAAGCCCAGCGCACTTTTGGGCTCGGCCCAAAGAAGAAAAGGCATTTGTTCTAGAAAGTCAGTCTCCTGTCCACATTCTGCAAACCTCCCAAATGGAAGTCAGAACACTGCAATCACACGCGGTCCCCTCCAGCTGCACCCTGCAGCTTTTGTGGAATCTGAGGCTGCTTAGAAGAATGGTTCCCAGTGGGTGCACGCTGGCCACCATCCAAGGCCCACCCATGAATAGCCTTGATCTTGGGCAACACCGAGATGCTTTTGTCCTCTTTGGCCACAGATGCTCGTCACACCAGTGAGTTGCCTGGCAGCGCCTCCTGGGTCTCTGTGACCTGGTGCAGTTTGGAAACAAGTGAAGGCCCCAATCCACAGGGAGACCCTTTTCCCCTGGGAACAAGTGTGCACAGCCACCCTGTACCCCCTTCTCTTTCATGCAGTCACTTCTAGCAGAGGAAGTGGCTGGCCCCTGTGCCCTGACCAGGCAGGCCAGTGTCCAAAACTGGCCCCTGGGGTGTGCTCTGCATGGGTTTTAGTTCATAGAGACAGCCCAGGTGCCTCGCTGGATTTGAGCCTCCCATGGACCTGATGAAGGAGACAGAGCGGAGGATCCTGTGGTCCTTGCTTTTCAGGTAAGGACACCAGGCTCAAGGAGGTGAAAAGGATGAGCCACAGGTCCCAGCAGGCATGAGGTGCAGCTTGGAACCACCCAGAGTCTACCAATTCAAGGCCCATTAAGGCAGCAAACTGACCCCAAGCCGGGCGCTCTTCTGTCTCTGCACCCACCTTGCTAGGTGACTTTAGACCTGCTCCCTTCCTTCTCTGAGACTGTAATATGAGGAGAGAGGAAGCGCGTTTCTACCAGATGGAAGTAAGGCACTGTGGGCAGACAAGACTCACAGGAGGCACTCCGGGGCACTGTGGGGCAGGCACTCCTGGTTACAGGGTCCGCCACCCCCGAGCACTCCCGCACTTCCAGGAGTCACCAGTGGCCTCCATTCACATGTCAGGCCTGCCTACCCTGAGCTCTCAGCGGGGACCCAGGGACCGTGCTCACCCTCACACATTCTGTTGCTCCTTCTCAGGGCCCTGAATACTTGGGCCTGAGACCTCTTACCCGACACCCTCTCTCTAGGGTATCACAGCTCAGCCACAGCTTTAATGGTCAGTCTTGCACCAGCTACCTGCAATCACCAGGCCAACTTTTTGTCTCTGCTGGGATGTCCAGAGGGACCTAAAGAACAGCACATCCAAAAACAGTCTCTTTCCTTTGTGTATGAGTTCCATTGTGACAGCATTCCATTGGCAGATGACAGCATTCCATTGATGGGTGACAGTGCTCCATTGGTGGATGACAGTGTTCCATGAGAGAGTGACAGCATTCTGACACCTTGACTTGATCCAGTGAAACTGGTTTCAGACTTCTGACCTCCAGAGCTGTAAGTGAATAGAGGTCTACTGTTCTAATCCACTGCATTAGAAGTAACTTTTTACAGCTGCCACAGAGAACGAATACACAAGAGGACCCCAAGTTCTGAGTCAGGGTTGGACCCAGGCTGTGCAGGCTCCACCTGGTTCCCACGGTTCACTCAGGCAGCCCCTCACACTTCACCACCGGCCTTCGTCTTTGCAAACTAAAAAGCCCCTTCAATTCCAAAGCTTCCCTTCCCCCAGGAGGGTCCCTGACACCCTCCAGGGCCTTTCCTGAGGGTCTTGAGGAGCTGCCTGCTGGGTTGCAAGTGTGGAAAATGTTTCCTGGCTTGGGCTCTTGTGTTCTTGTCCTCTAAGTCCACTCAATCAATCACGAGGCAAAGGGATCTCCAATGACCATGGAACAGGCTCCTCTATGACCTCTCAAAACCAAAACAAAACAAAAAATAAATAAGGGATCAAATCCAACCATCATCACGGTTCTTCCAGTCCCAGAATTCCCTAATTCTAGATGTGTTATTCCTGACTCTTTATTGAATCATAACTGATAGCTCAGAGCCGTCATTTTATTGGCACAACTGAGTTATTTTCCCCTGACGGTATTAACTGCAGACAGAGTTCATCCGACACGTGCTTCCCACACACCATTCTCAGGAGACCTGCCTGGAGACGCTCTCTCAGTTTGGCAATCATTTCCAGAGGAGGAAGCGACAGTTAGAAACTCAGATATTTCAGAGTGCCTCCTTTTCCAGGAAATTTATTCAAATCTAAAGAGTTAAGGAAGAGCCGTTTCTCGTTAATTTATTGACCTGGAGAATTCTCTATTGACCTTTCCTTTGCTCCTTGATTCTACATCATTTCAAACAAAAAGCTTCTTTCTTAAATAAACAGAAGTTTGCTTGTTTCAGACGGATTCTCGCTCTGTTGCCCAGGCTGGAGTGTAGTGGCATGATCTCAGCTCACTGAAACCTCTGCCTCCTGGGTTCAAGCAATTCTGCCTCAGCCTCCAGAGTAGCTGGGACTACAGGCGCGTGCCACCATGCCTGGCTAATTTTTGTATTTTTAGTA
>NW_022437063.1:2262419-2281744 GCF_009761245.1 Sapajus apella
CGCCTGGCTAATTTTGGTATTTTTAGTAGAGACAGGGTTTCGCCATGTTGACCAGGCTGGTCTTGAACTCCTGACCTCAGGTGATCCATCCATCTTGGCATCCCAAAGTGCTGAGAGCCACCACACTTGACCAAAGAACAGAAGTTTTTGATGAGACAATTTGTAGATTTTTAAAAGTTTAACCTGTATATGTCATAGTTATTCCAGGCTCACTATTTACCCACTAAAAAAAGATTTAATTCCATTACATTCTAGTTCTTTTTTCAGTTAAAGATTTTGATACATGCCAGGTGTGATGGCTCACACCTGTAATCCCAGCACTTTGGGAGGCTGAGGTGGGAGGACCAATCGAGCCCCTGAGTTTGACACCAGCCTGGGCAACATGGCAAAACCCCGTCTCTACCAAATAAATGTAAAAATTACCCAGACGTGGTGGCGCATGCCTGTAGTCCCAGCTATTGGGGGGCTGATGCAGGATGATCGCTTGAGCCTGGGAGGCACAGGTCGCAGTGAGCCTTGATTGCACCACTGCACTCCAGCTTGGGCAACAGAACAAGACCCAGTCTCAAAAAAAAAAGACAAGAGGCTGGGCATGGTGGCTTACACCTGTAACCCCAACACTTTGGGAGGCCAAGGTAGGCAGATCACCTGAGGTCAGGAGTTCAAGATCAGCCTGGTCAACATGGTGAAGCCCCATCTCTAGTAAAAATACAAAAAATTAGCCAGGCATGGTGGCGTGTGCCTGTAATCCCAGCTACTAAGGGGGCTGAGGCAGGAGAATTGCTTACAGTGAGCCGAGATCGTGCCACTGCACTCCAGCCTGGGCAACAGTGAGACTGTCTCAAAAGAGGGGAGGGAGGGGGAGGAGAGGGGAGGGGACAGCTGTGTTCTTATCACGGGTTCACCACTACTTTGCTTAAGCGTCCACTTACTGACTTGCAGACCATTTACCCCAGCTAAACCCAGAAGCAACCCAGGAACCCGTCCTGTTGAAGAGAGCACCAAGAGGCACCAGCCCTCGCCTCTCAAATTCTAATAAAAATGCCTAAAGTCTGCTCAGCTAAAGATATGCAGCAAGGATGGGGATTTATTTATTCAATTATTTATTCAGGTTCAAGCAGTTCTCAAGTCTCAGCCTCCCGAGTAGCTGGGATTACCAACACTCATCACCACGCCTGGCCAATTTTTTGTATTTTTAGTAGAGATGGGGTTTTGCCATGTTGGCCAGGCTGGTTTTGAACTCCTAACCTCAGGTGATCCGCTCACCTTGGCCTCCCAAAGTGCTGAGATTACAGGCATGAGCCACCACGCCCAGCCAAATTTAAGATTTTAAATATTGTCGTGCTCAGCTGTTAGGACTGTGTCTGAATGTGGGGAAGAAAAATGACCATTTGCTACCAAATCTCTGTCTGTGGCACAGAGCGCTCACCTGAACTTTCCAGGTATCAGTCTGCGGGGACATCACCCGGGGAAGCGGGGAAGCAGGCTGAACGTGTCTAAGACAGTACTTCCCTCTGCGCCCCAGCCCACTCCCCATGCAGGCAGGACCTGGGTAAATGGCCTACCACTCACGCTAGCAGGAAGCCTGGGGTCTTCCCCAACTTCTCTCACCCCCATGGACACTCAGCCCCCTGGCCCTCTGCAGACTGCTCTTCACCTGTGCAGGCTGCCTGGCTTCCTTCTCTCACCTCGATCACTTCTTTGGCTTCTGATATGGTTTGGATCTGTGTCCAAATCTCGTGTTGAATTGTAATCTCCGGTATGAGAGGCATGGCCTGGTGGGAGGTGACTGGGTCATGTGTCGCGATAGTGAGTGAGTTCTTGTGAAATCTGGTTGTTTGAAAGTGTGGCACTCTCCACCCTTCCCCCTGCTCCAGGCATGTAAGACATACCTGCTTCCCTTTCACCTTCTGCCATGATTGTAAGATTCCTGAGGCTGCCCCAGAAGCAGCAGCTGCTATGCTTCCTGTACAACCTATGGAACCATGAGCCAATTAAACCTCTTTTCTTTATAAATTACTCAGTCTCAGGTATTTCTTTATAGCAGTGCGAGAACAGACACATACATCCTCCATCAGCTCGTTCACCATCCAGCAGCAAATATGAGCATGGCCCCCCTGGCTCAGACTCCTCAGCCCCAGGGTTGAGAGCTTCCAAGCTGCTCCCCACCAACTCCCCGGCTCACGGGTCACTCTAGCCACGCTGGACACCAGCAATCCCTCCCTCCCCAAGTCCCACTCACCTCTGGGCCTCTGCACAGCCCCTCCCTCATGGCTAACTGCTGCTATTCCAGGTCAGCTGTGCCTGCCCCCTTTCCCCCCAGGCCCTAATGCCTCTCAGCCGGGGCATCCTCTGGAGGCCTTGCAGCCTGTGCTGTCCCATCTCAGGTCTTCTCCGATGCTATCAAAAGTGGCTCTGACTTCCCCAAGGGCCCCACTTCAGTGACAATGACCTGGCCACTTTCTAACTTTCACACCGAGCCAGAGACATAGCAGACACTCCATAAATCTTTGATGAATAAAGGAAGGATCCACTGACTACTTTAAGGGAAGTGAGATGACCAGGTTTGTAAATATTTGTCTCTCTGAGTTATTAAAGCAGCACATATTTGTGAAAACCAATGAAAGTGACACCAAAGAACCTCACAAGAAATGACTTCTGCAGATCTCATTCCTTAGGGATAACTGCCGTTTTCAGTTTGGGATGAATCATTTCAGAGTTAAAACAATAACCACCAGTCCAATGCCATACACAGAAAGGAGATGTTCAAAGAATAAATATAGGTATTCATGCATACATGCATAACATTATATTATATATGCTATCTTGTGACTTGCTTTTTGTCTATAAACATGTCAGGAATCAGGAATAGTTTCCATGTCTGTAAATAGATACTATCTTCTTTTTTAAGTTGCATCTTATTCAACTGAGTGAATGCATCATAATATATATAGTTTTTCTGTCACAATTTTTTTTTTTTTTGAGACAGGGTCTCACTCTGTCACTCAGGCTGGAGCGCAGTGGAGCAATCATGGCTCACTGCAGCTTTGACCTCCCAGGTTCAACTGATCTTCAGCCCCTCCAGTAGCTGAGACCACAGGTACATGCCACAATGCCTGGCTAATTTTTGTATTTTTTTTTGGTAGAGATGGGGTCTCCCTATGAAACCCTGGCTGGCCTTGAACTCCTGGGCTCAAGCAATCTTCCCATCTTGGCCTCCCAAAGTGCTGGGATTATAGGCATGAGCCGCTATGCCCAACCACATTTTCTTTTAAAATGAACATCTTATTTTGGAATAATTTTAGATTTACAGAAATGTGAATATAGCACAGGTTCTCCTGACGTTGCCACAGCCATGGGACATCTGTCAAAACTAAAAGCGCACATTGGCATATCATTATTAACAAAATCTTTAGCTTGCATATCACCAGTTTTCTCACTAAGGCCCTTTTTCTGTTCCAGGATGGAGTTTCTCCCTGCAGCCCTGACTTAGCAGCTCCCACGTGGCGGACACTTGGTGCTTTGCACTTTTGCTGTGGCATGAGGCTGCAGGCAACACCTGGTGGCCTCTCTCCCTGCTCATCTGCACACATCCTTCTTCCCTCCCACAGGTGGGCCAGCGTGGAGGGCAGTGAGCGGCTGTGCAGGCGCAGGAGGCTTGCTGCTCCCAGAGGAGGGAGGCTTGGCAGCTGTCTACCTTACCTCCACCTTGTTTCTGTGATTTGCACTTTAACAAGCTCGCTCTGGCTCCCAGTGCTGAGAGTTGGAGGGAGAAGGCTGGTCTAGCGGCCCCAGTGGAGGGGCAGAGGGTGGGGGCAGACACGAGAGAGCTTTAGACAAGACTGCTGTCTGGTTGCGTGTGGAGTTGAGTGAGGGGGGATTATGAAGGACTTCAGCTCTGTCATTTAGGCAAAAGAAGTCATGGAGTCCTTCAAGGAGGCAGCAGGAACAAGGGAGGAGGTTCGTCAAGAGGCTGAGGGGTCCAGTTGTGGCTCCGCTGTTTGGGTGCCCTTGGGATACCCAGGAGGCAGGAGGCACAGATTTGGAGTGTCCCGAGTGGCCAGGTGAGAGCTGAAGCCATGGATGGGGATGCAATGCCCTTCCTTCTAGATTGGATCTACCAAATTAAAGACGCACAAACTCAAGCACATATGAACACACGAAGCTTGTTTTTAAAAATCCAGCAGAAATTGTGCAGATGCACACAGCTGCAGGGTAATTAAGCCGCAGAACACAGAGACCTGGAAAACCCAGCAGGAGGAGCTGAGCCTTCTGGGGAGACCCTGGTGGAAGAGCTGTAAACAAGTGTTACATCCAAGCCAGTGGCCCCGGCATGTGGCTGAAGGGGCTACGTGATGCAGGGCTGTGGCCAACACCTGGCCGTCCTGCCCTTTCTGCTGTGCTGAGATGGGACAACAATCTGCCCCCCCCAGGCATGTTCCCTTTCCTGGGTGCCTGGTACATGGATCTCTGGGCCGCCTGGGTCTAGCCTGTTCCCAACTGGCCATCAACCCTCATTCCTGCACCTGCCATTCTGCACAGAAGGAAACTGAGCCACTGCCCCACTTCTGAGAACTCACAGCTATCCTCATCTCTCCTATAGCCTCCCCTCTGAGGACAGGTGTCTTCACCTGCAGAGCCTGCAGTGGGGGACAAGACTAAGGTTAAGGTCCATCCTTGAATCAGAGTACCATGGGCAATGAAGGAACCATGGGCAGGCAGACCTGGTTCCAATCTTACGTCAAATCTGATCAGCAATGTGACTTTAAGTATTATTTAGCTTCTCTGAGATCTCTCTCTCTCTCTCTCTCTCTCTCTCTCTCTCTCTCTCTCTCTCCCTCTCCCTCTCATGGGGACAATAATTCCTGGCTTGCAGAGGTTTTCTGGGAAGCTGAGAATATGGGTGTGCGGTATCTAGTATATCACCGGGACTAACTAAACATCAGCTGTAACTACAATTATTCTAGGAATTCTGAACCATTTAAACTCCACAGTTAAAGGGAGACATCTCACAAGCTCCAAGTCATGTAAGGTAAATCAGGGACAATCCACATGGCCACCGTCTCCCAGAGTGAATTATTTGCCCTGAAAAGGGTGGTCGGCAGAGGTGATTAACCTGCAGAGGGGATACGTTTGGAAGAATGGCAAAAGTACGCCTGATCTTCATTACGTGCCGCTTTGCTCTGTCCACTAGAAAAAAACTACTTCCTGGGTTTGCAGGGAGCTGGGGTCCACTGCGAAGGGAAAAAATAGCTTAGAAGATTCCTGCAGGTTAGGATAAAGGAGAGACTATCCATGGGGGAGCACATCGGAAAACACTGCTCTGTCCAGGGGTGAGTGAGTGTCACAGCCTCCTCGCGTGACACCACATGCAGCGCTGCCTCCCTCGGGACAACGGCGTGTTTCAGACGCCATCAGATTCTCCGTGAAGTGCGCAGTTTACAAGCCCTATGTTGCCCTCCAACTGGCACCCTGAGACGGGGCATTGTGCCCCGAGCTTGGGCTGCAATGGAATAAAGTTCATTGCAAATTGAGCTGCTGGAACGGAAGGCTGTTTGCTGAACACAGTACAGCTCTCGAGAGGGCGGAAGGCTGTCCGCGTGGGAAGCTTCTGTCCTTTTCCCCTATTCCCAGAGCAGCCCCTGCGCTTTCACACAGGAGCTCAGCCAAGGAGCGTCAGGGACTCAGAGGACCCCTCTGTGCTCCAGTCAAGCCTCTGCCATCACCGGCTATGCGTCTTTGGGAAAGTCCCTCCACTTTTCTGTGACTCAGTTTCTTCATCTGTAAAATGGGGACGACAAGCAGATTTGCACCATGTACCCTGGATAGGTCGTTAAAGAGGATAATAGGTGTAAAGGTGCCGTGTGCCAATATAATTCCTGGTGACTGTCATTCTCTTGTTCCACTTGGGGCCCCCGCAAAACTTCCTGCCCAGGAATGTGCTATGGGACATCCAGGCACCGCGGCCTCACAGAAGGTGCTGGAAGAGGGTGTTTCAGTGAGGAGGTGGTATACCCCCTGGAATGCAGTTGAGGGGGTGAACGAAGGCCAAGCATCCCGATGAGTGACTGGGGCCCTCTTCACAGAGCACCTCCCGAGGCTCTGGTCACACGCCACCCATGTTGCTCAGGACCCTACAGCCTCCACTTCTTACCAGGGTGCCCACTCTGGTGGTTCATTGTGAGTCATTACACTCCCAATGGAAGGCCTTCAACAGACCCCATAAAGAGGGGCCCGGGTGCTGGCTCTTCCCACGCCAGCTCCTGTCCCACTCCAGCCCATCCGGCCTGGCTTTGGCCATCGCTGTCCCACCACAACCTCAGGGCTACCATGCTCATGGTCCCCATTCTGTCCTCAGCAACACTCAATTCCTGGACCACCCTCTTCTTCCCTTGCCCCTGGCTCCCACTGTTTCCTACCCTCCTTCCCGGGCTCCGTGGCCGGGTGGCCCCTCTGCCTATCCCGAGCTTCTGCTGTCTGCTCGGCCACCTCAGCACGTGACCTCACCGTGGCTAAATGCCCTTCAGCCCCTTCTCTCCCTGAGGACTGTGTGTGGCCATCAGCTCCTTCTTGTCACCTCTCTGGACTCTCAGTGGGCATCTCAGGTTCAAATGGAAGTCTCCACTCCCTCTCCCTCAGGCGGCCCCTCCCCTGTCCTCCATCTGATTGCCTACTGCAAGGCCCTGAGGAGCAGCCATGGCTCCCTCACCAGTCCACCCCATTTCTAGTGAGACCACCTCCAGATTTCTGGGTGCTGGCCCAGCCTCCTTCGAGCCTCCTCAGGAGGTCACCCTGCACCTCTCTGTAGGATACAGTAAATTCCTCTGCAAAGAACCAATATGTTAGTACGTTCGGCTTCCCTGTTCTTTGTTCTGTATCTTAAAGTTTAACTTCCTCGTTCTTGATGCCTCCTTGCCCCTAGTTTTAGTAAACGACCCCCTCCTAGCCTCCATCACATGCTCCATCCTGAGTCACCTGCCCTGTCCTTAGTCATCCTGAGTCACCTGCTCTGCAACCACCCTTCCTGCCGGAACTACTCACCCCGCCACTCAGGCTCATACCCTTGCTCTCTTTAAAATAGCCAGTCAGAATTCGTTTCAACTGTGTGGTCCGACCTTAGCCAATAGGGAAAACACATAACAGTAGGGACTAGCTGCACCAGAGATAAGACCCCCTTCCCCTCCCCTGTCCGGTGTGCTCTTGCCATTGTTCTACCCACGAGACACACCCCTCTATAGAAGTGCCCTGCTGAGAAAGCGTTTGCCTGAGCACTAGTTTCACTCTGCAGCACCGAGCATTTTAGTTGCAACATCTGCAAGCTGGTCTCTGCCTCTCCTCCTGCAGGAGAGCTCTGTGCCTCCCTCGGCCGTCACCTTAGAGCCCACAGTCCCATCCAAGCTTCTCCACCCACGTCTTGTTTCCGCCCTTGAGAACAGAAGTGGCACGGAGCAGGGACCAGCCTAGGACCCCAGCCCCGGCACAGAGCCTGCTGCATCGGGCATGAACGACAGATGTGGGATTCCACCCACCATAAGGCCCACCCCAGCTCCTTGATGCCTCCCCCAAGACCCAGACTCTAACTCAGAGATCTCTGAAAATAGGACAATGACTCCTTATGTGGTGGCCTCTCTTCACGCCACGCTCTGCCTCTCAGACTCTTCTGTCTTTCTGTTCTGTTTGGTCAGCTGCAGGTCCCTCTTCAAGCAGCAACTCATGGGTCCACCTCCTCAGGTTGCTCTCCAAGCCTCCCAGGGAGGGGACTGCATGGCTAGGTCCCTTCCCAGGGACCCTGATGCCATCCTCACCCCCCGGTCTCATCCCTCATCTCTCTCTGTTGTGGCAGAACGCTTCTGTCTCTCTTTTCTCCAACGGAAGACAAAGCTTCTATCCTTGCTTCCAATGCTTCTTGAAAAGCAGCATGGCCCAGTCCATCAGGCTTGTGAAAGGAAAATAAATCTTGGGCCCCTCAAAGCTAAAGGGAAAAGTCAAGCTGGGAACTGCTTAGGGTCAACCTGCCTCCCATTCTATTCAAAGTGACCCCTCAGCTTTGGAAAGGCTAATCAGGAACTCAAAAGAATGCAGCCATTTGTCTCCTGTCTGCCTAAGCCCCTCCCTGCTTCCTTCCCGCCACTGCACTGAGTGGTCCCGCCTTTCCAGACGGAACCAATGGTCATCTTATAAGTGTTGATTGACGTCTTATGTCTCCCTACAACGTATAAAACCAACCTGTGCTCTGACCATCTTGGGAATGTGTCATCAGGACCTTCTGAGGCCGTGTCATGGGCACGTGTTCCCAACCTTGGCAAAATAAACTTTCTAAATTAACTGAGACCTGCCTCAGATTTGGGGGGGCTGGTTCACATTCTCCATTCTTGGCTTATAAAGGCGTAAACCAGAAAGTATCTGAGACGGGTCTCAATTAATTTAGAAGTTTATTTTGCCATGTTCCCGAGCGAAGTCTGTGCCTTTCTCCTAAGGTGATTTCGAGGGCTTCTATATTTAAAGCGGAAGAGTGAACTGAAGGGCAAGTGTGGTTACTGAATCCACATGTTGCAAGGGAGAAGCAGCAGGTAGGGGAGTAGTCAATCACGTACTTGTGTAGCACCTAGTAAATCAGTACTTTACATAGATAGGGTGAACGCTGGATTAGCCACCCGTGGAGATATTTAACCTTTTCTCTGTAGCTCTCTGCTTAGGAACAAAAGGAAAGGCAGCTTCTCACATGACTCAGCTTGCAGCCTAATTTCTTTCTTTTGGCAGAGGGAATTGGGGTTCTGAGCTTTTATTTTCCTTTCCCAAAGGGGAGCTTTGCTAATTTAGAAGATACTTTCCTTGCCCAAAAAATAAAAATAAAAAGTTGCCTTTCAAGACTATATTCTTACTTCAGGTGAGGGGCTCTTGGCTGGGAGGATTCTGCCTCCTGGGGGACATTGGGTGGTGTCTGGAGGCATTTTTAATCATCTGGACTTGGAGGCCGGGGAGTGGCTCCTCTACCTGTCTGTGGGTAGAGGCCAAGGATGCTGCTGACACCCCACAAAAGATCTTACCCCAAATGCCCACAGTGCCCAGGCTGGGTAACTCTGCCCTAGGCCTAACGAGTCCTACTCTGCATACAAAAACCAAGCCCTGATTCTTTTTTCTTCACGTTCCTCCTGAAGCAATGTTAATTGCCCCTGAGGCAAAGGACACCTTGGCTGAATAGAGGGGGCTTGAGAAAATGCATGCTGTTAAATATAGCCTTCACACATGTCACCTAGGACAGGTCCTTAGCATTGTGGGAATATATTGGACAGTCCTGACATCATCCCGTCTCCCCAGGGAAGTGGCATTTAAATTGAGATTTGAAATACAAGGGAAGAGGGGTTCTTAGCAAAAGTACAGAAAGGCCCAGAAGTGAAATGGAAAATGAGAGTCGGGCTGTGATATGGGTTGGCTGTGCCCCCACTCATATCTCATCTTGAATTGTGGCTCCCACATGTTGTATGAGGGACCCAGTGGGAGGTAATTAAATCACTGGGGCGAGTTTCCGTGTGCTGTTCTCATGATAGTGAATAAGTCTCATGAGATCTGACAGTTTTATAAAGGGTAGCTCCCGTGCACAGGCTTTCTTGCCTGCCACTGTTAGATGTAGTGAACCCCAAGTTTCTCTTCAAAGAATCAGTATGTATGTTCAGCTCTCTTATGCTTCAATTCTCTGTTTTAAAGTTTAATTTCCTTGTAGTTTCAGTAAACAACCTTTTCCACTAGTTCTAATTGGTAGTTCACATCTGTTCCCCGGGTCCCCTGCCCCGTCCTGACTCATCCCAGTCACCTGCCCCAGTCAGCTGCATTGACCCCTGCTTACCTGCCCTGACCTGCCTGTAACCTTCCTTCCTGCCAAGCTGCCCACTCCACCACTCCAGCTCGTACAGCTGCTCCCTTTAAAATAGCCAATCGAAATTAGACTAGACTGTGCAGTTAACCCGGGCCACTAGGGGACTAACACAGCAGCAGAGGCAACTTCCGTCAGGCATCAGTACCCCTTCCCCTCCTTGAGCAGGTGTGTGCTCACAATTGTTCCATCTGTGAGCCACATTCTCCTATAGAAGTCAATTGCCTTGCTGAGGAAAGTTATATTCAAGTGCTACTTCTTTTGCATTGAAAATTCTACTTATAACACCACCATGTAAGACGTGCCTCTGCTCCTTCTTCACCTTCTGCCATGACTGTGAGGCCTCCCAAACCATGTGGAACTGTGAGTCCAGTAAACCTCTTTCTAAAAAATTTTAATTTATTAAAAATTACCCAGTCTTGGGTATTTCTTCATAACAGTATAATGAACTAATACAGGCTGGGTCAGACATTTGGGACAGTGGAGTGGGAAGGGATGGGAGGGGCTGGAGGGAAAGCAGCTGCCTGGGCCAGCCTGGAGCTGCAGGGATGCACCTTCGTCCTAGGAGCACTGGAAGCCGCTGTGGGCCAGGCGCACACACAGTGCATCCAGACAGAGAAGGGAGCACAGAGTGAAGCTGGGAGAGGAGAGGCCAGGAAGACGGCTGTCCCAGAGCTCCCCACGCAGAAGTGCCCCGCTAAAGGGCTGTTTCTTTCTTTTTTTTTTTTTTATAACAAGGAATGTTAAAGACCAATACGTAAATAAGTGGGAGTGAAAAGGTTAAAGGTAATTAATATCAGAATTAAGATCTTTTTCTCTCTCTTTCTCTTGCTTTCTCCATCTGTCACACCCAGGCTGGACTGTGACAAAAAATTAACCAAAAGGTCAACTTCAGCCTGAAGGAAGGAGCAGAGGAGAAAAGAGGGAGAAAGGAACCATGAAGAAAAACAGCAGCAAGTCACTCTAAGTACCGCGGGAACAAACATGAGGAAGAAGGTCCAAGTGATCCAGGTACTGGGAGTCCGAGACAGGAAGGACATTCGGGCCAAACCTGGGAGATCAAGGCTGCAGCGCGTCATGATCACATTCCTCCGCCGGACCTGAACGGTCAGGAGCCGGTTCTTGAGCAGACAGGAGCCACGGTGCCTCTGCATTCCAAATCTAGGGATCCCCAATGCAACAAGTCCAGATCACGCTGTCCACCTGGTTGTGAAGACCCCAGAGTCTAACCTGGGGGACCCTTATGCAGTGAGTATTACGAGAGCCCAGGTCACATTTACTGAGTGGGAGCTGAGGGCTGCCTGAGCAGATCCCCGGGAACTCTGGAGTCGGCACAGCTCACTTTGCTGCTGTGCTCTGGGAGGGTCTTGTTTCAAGGGTTCTAAGAGGAAAATCAGAAATGTTTTGGCCTGACCAGAACCCTAAACCTCCCCCAAGGCCCCCGCACCCCCATGCTAGCATCTCCTTTGTGCCTCAGTCTCTCCAAACGTATTTGCTTCTCCTGTCTCCCCCACCATCCTTTTGCCACATCAAACCTTAGATGCTAGAGTCCTTGAGTTAGGACCAGCAACTTTGACATGTTTAAAAGGAAATGAAACTGGTTTTTAAATAACACAGTTCTGGGTTTTATGAAGACTGTGCACTAAAGTACAGAACACGTATAAGTTCTCCCAGCTCGCAGGAGACATCAACAGACCCCAGGGCTCTGCTTGGCCAGTTCCCCGACAGAGGAGTGAAGGGAGGGTAAAGGACATCGCTAGTTCAGCGTAAAAGGCAAGGAGAAGACGGCTGACGGGGCTTTCCAGATACACGAAGAGTGGGGGGATGTCTGGATCCTCTTTGGAATCCAAACCCTGTTGTCATCAACGTGTGGCCCTCAGTTTTTGGAGCTGCAAAGGCCTCAGTCCAACGAGGACCGAGATGCTGCTGGCCTCGAGAGATGTCAGTGACCGCATGCTGAGCCCAGCAGCATGGCCCTGAGCCGAGCGCCCAGCACCTCTCCAAGCTCCTGGCTCCTGACCACGCCCCAGCTCTCCCCAATGTGCCCCTCCTGCCTAACTTGCGAGCTCTCCCAACCTCCTCCCAAACACCCACCAAAGCTCATTCCTCTTCCCTTCTCCTGCCAAGCCAACTGCCATCTACCCAGCCTGGCCCAAGTCACACGCCACTTGCTCAGTAACATGCTCCTATATCCTCCCAGGAATCGGGAATGAACAGGATAGTGATGACCAGTAACACACATTGTTCATTCTCACAGACCTGGAAAGAAGTGAAGTCACATGGGCGGACACTCACCACGAGGACCAGCCAGCCATGGCCGGGGAGGTAGGTCTCAGAACACACTCACGGGTCTCAGGGGACCACCCTCGAGTGTCAAGGCCATCACCATAAGAGAATCATGTAAACCAGGAGGGCCACCAACCCAGCATCCTACAAATGTAACAACATACAAAGTTGTCGCCCAGCCAAGAGCCTGGCTTAATCCACCTATTGACTTGAACCCAGCATCTCTGCATGCTGGGCACACACGTCCACACAGGTGAGCCCAGGAAGGAGGTACAGGACGTGTGCACCTGCACATTACAGGTAAAGTTTTCTCATCCAGTCATGAGGTGTCCGCTGCATCTTAAACATTTAGCCAAGGTGTGTTAGGACCAGCAATGTTTCTTTGCAGTCCTTTGAGGTCCCCTTGCAGTCAGTCACCCCAAGCATCAAATAATTGAATACCTGAGATTCCCTTTAGCACATCATAGCCATTGGTAAAGGCACAAATATGTCAAAAACAACACAAAACCATGCGGGGGCAGTGGCTCACGCCTGTAATCTCAGCACTTTTGGGAGGCCAGGGCGAGCAGATTGCTTGGGTCCAGAAGTTCGAGACCAGCCCAGGGCTGGGTGGCATGGCAAAATCCCATCTCTGAAAAATAATAAAAAAAAAATTCACCAGGTGTGGTGGCATGCACATGTAGTCCCAGCTAATCAGGAGACTGAGGCAGAAGGATCACTTGAGCCCAGGAGGTTGAGGCTAAAATGAACTATGATCATACCACTGCACTCCAGCCTGGGTGACAGAGTGAGACCCTGTCTCAAAAACAAAAACCATGAATGATTCCAGGCCATCAGAATCTACTAGGACTCAACCTTGGGGCCAGTGTGTGCCTGGCCAAAACCACCTATTTGCTGTCATGGACAACATCTCACAGTCACCCAGTGGACACCCCAGCCATCCAACGACAGGATGCAAGGAGGCTCCCCCAAGCCTCTGTGGGTACCTGCCAAGCGCTATCTAATTATGTTTGATAGCAACCTTTTTCTTTTTGAGATGGAGTCTCACTCTGTCACCCAGGCTTGTATGCAGTGCCACAGCCTTAGCTCACTGCAACCTGTGCCTCCCGGGTTCAAGTGATTCTCCTGCCTCAGCCTCCTTAGTAGCTGGGATTACAGGCATGCGCCACCATGCCTGGTTAATTTTTGTATTTTTAGTAGAGACGGCATTTCACCATGTTGGTCAGGCTGGTCTCGAACTCCTGACCTTGTGATCTGCCCACCTTGGCCTCTCAAAGTGCTGGGATTACAGGCATGAGCCGTCACACCCGGCCAGATAGCAACTGTCTTATGTAAAGACTTTCCATGTCCCTGTGACACTACACAGACAGAGAGATGACCCACACAAAGTAAAGAATCCAAGAACCAAAGTGGTCACACCAGTGTCACCCAGCTAACGAGTGAGTGACAAACCCAGGAGCCCGACTTCGGAGTCTCCGGCCCCTCGACCCCTCTGCTCTTCTGCCCTTTTGGTCATTATTCAAGATGCTTCACCGGGAAGGGGAGGGAGAGGAAGAGGGAAAGAAGAAAACTGTAATGGAAACCACATGGTGTTGGTGGGGGCCGCCTGTGAAGAGTGCTTCAGAGTTAGGGGACACATGAAACAGCGGAAACCTTCTGCAGCTGCATGCTGGCGCGTGGAAATCAAACTGGCAGAAACGCAGTGCTTATCTACTAAAGAAATTATTTGGAGGGCTGTCCCCAGGGAAATTCAGGCAAAGAAATAAAGGGGGAAAATGAAGGAAGATGTAAACTTGCTGAATTGATCATTGCGTCCTGCTGGAAGCTGAGGGAAGTGTCATATTTATATGACTGAGTTATGCACTGTGGTTTTTATTAACCAGAGAAAAACACACTGAGATCAGAAATGGCATCCATGAAACAATTCTTGCATATGGGCTTTGAAAAATCATATCATGACATACAGAAACTCAAAGAATCTCCTGACAAAAACGAACTCACGTACATAAAATAACAAGGTGAGAAATCTCTCTTTGTTCATAGGAATGGAATGATGTAAAGTACTTCTTTTTTTTTTTTTTTTTTTTGAGACGGAGTTTCGCTCTTGTTACCCAGGCTGGAGTGCAACGGCGCGATCTCGGCTCACCGCAACCTCCGCCTCCTGGGTTCAGGCAATTCTCCTGCCTCAGCCTCCTGAGTAGCTGGGATTACAGGCACGCACCACCATGCCCAGCTAATTTTTTGTATTTTTAGTAGAGACGGGGTTTCACCATGTTGACCAGGATGGTCTCGATCTCTTGACCTCGTGATCCACCCGCCTCGGCCTCCCAAAGTGCTGGGATTACAGGCTTGAGCCACCGCGCCCAGCCAAAGTACTTCTTAAAAGAACAAATGTTTTTTAGATCAAAAGAGATTTTTCTCTTTTGGAAGTTTTAACACAGGAGATTCAGGAGCGAATGCAGAGGACAATAACGAAATTAAAGGGATGACCATGACGAAGGGGACAGACACACCTTCTAAAGGTCAAGGCAAGAGGCCGGGCGTGGGGGCTCATGCCGGTAATCCCAGCACTTTGGGAGGCTGAGGCAGGTGGATCACTTGAGGTCAGGAGTTTGACAGCACCCTGGCCAACATGGTAAAACCCCATCTCTACTAAAAATACAAAAATTAGCCTGGCGTGGTGGTGCGCTCCTGCAATCCCAGCTACTCAAGAGGCTGAGGAAGAAGAATTACTTGAACCAGGGAGGGGAAGTTGCAGTGAGCCGAGATCGTGCCACTGCACTCCAGCCTGGGTGACAAAAGCGAAAACTGTCTCAAAAAAAAACAAAAAGGCAAGAAAGAATCAGGGCATGAGCAGCCTCTTCACTAAGTATGGTGGTTGAAAGGTGACTGCAGGCTCCCCAGTCTGGAATTTCTAAGGCTCTCATGGGGCTCCCCCACTGCCCACATTCTTCTGAGCCTAGATGCTGTGTTCCTGTTCTGCCGACAGCTGCTGTCCTCGCTCCTCTGGGACTTCCCTGCCCAGGGAGATGGGACCAGAAGGGACAGGGCAGAGGAGATGGTTGTGGCCTGGAGCCCAGCAGCCTGAATCCCAGCTCAAGGCTTTCTCTGACAGCCAGGGTGCACCACACCCTTGCACGGGCCTCAGTTTCCCTGCACCTGCCCTACAGGGTTGTGGGAAGTGTTAAGAGTTATTTCCAGGCCAGGCTTGGTGGCTCACACCAGCACTTTGGGAGGCCAAGGCAGGTGGATGACCAGAGGTCAGGAGTTCGAGACAAGCCTGGCCAACATGGTGAAACCCCATCTCAACTAAAAATACAAAAATTAGCTGGGCGTGGTGGTGTGTGCCTGTAGTCCCAGCTACTCGGGAGGCTGAGGCAGGAGAATCACATCAACTCCGGAGGCAGAGGTTGCAGTGAGCCGAGATCACACCACTGCACTCCAGCCTGGGCAACAGAGCAAGACTCTGTCTCAACAAATTAAAATAAAAAAAAGTTATTTCCTATGCTGTGCCTAAGAGGATACCTGACAGTTAGGAAGGGCTCAAAAACCATACGCAGCCACAATCGTCAGTTCATTCACTCTTGAACAGCTGTCGACATTTACATTTTTCAAAAACAGAAGAGCAAATGAGGGCTCCGAGTGTGAAGCCCCCCTCCACCCCGCCCAACTCATGCAGTAGGCAACCGCAGTCCTGAGTCTCTCTGAGTCCTCCCAGAGCGCTTTAACGTGTGTACATTCAACGGACATCAAGTCCCTCTTTGCGAGCGAGTGACATACTTGTACTCACTTTCTGCTCTTGCGTAAGAAATCACCACTAGCACACTTAGCAGCTTCAAATCACACCCACTGATCATCTCACAGTTTCTGTGTGTGCGGACTCCACCACAGCTTAGCAGGCCTCTGCTTAGGGGTCACCAGGTGGCTTCGAGGTGTCAGTCTGGGCTGCAGTCTACTCTGGAGTTCGGGATCCCCGTCCAGGCCCATTTAGGTGTGGGGAGATTTAGCTCCCAGCAGTTGTGGGCCTGAGGCCCTGGGTTCTTTGCTGGTATCTGGCAGGGGCTTCTCCCAGAAACTAGAGGCTTCTGAATTTTGTTTTTGTTTTTCGAGATGGAGTCTCGTTCTGTTGTCCAGGCCGGAGTGCAGTGGCACCATCTCGGCTCACTGCAACCTCCACCCCCCAGGTTCAAGCGATTCTCCTGCCTCAGCCTCCCGAGTAGCTGAGATTACAGGTGCACACCACAACACCTGGCTCATTTTTGTATTTTTAGTAGAGATGGGGTTTCACCATGTTGGCCTGGCTGGTCTCAAGCTCCTGACCTCAAGTGACCCACCTGCTTTGGCCTCCCAAAGTGCTGGGATGACAGGCGTGAGCCACTGCTCCCAGTCACCTCTCTTGATTTCTATCCCGGGAGATTACAAGAACCCACGGTGCCAGTAACAGAGCTGTCAGCAAACCTCTTCAGCCACACATCCAGCTCCGCACCCTGCCAGGTCCTCTGCACTCCGGCCTGTTTGAGAATCTTATTGTTTCCTACCACCCCTGACAAATCTGCCTCCTGCTGGGCTGCTCTGGTTAATAGCTGGGCGGGCTTCGCAGGCTCACTACTAATCCTGAGGACCTTAAAATGATCCTGTTAACTAAAAGAAAACAAACAAAAAAAATAAGTCTTAGAAAAATAGGTCAGTGTTTGGGGGCTCAGCCCACATCTTCTGGGTCTTGTCCAGGAGGAAGATTGGGCTGCAGGGTGGCCTTTGGAGTGGGCCTCAGTTTTCTCCTGTTTTTTGGGAACAACCTCTGCCTGCCTTACCCCTGAACGCGAGGGTGGATCCAACGCCTTTTGGCTCTTCGTCCACCTCTGAGGTTGCTAGGCTCTATGAGTCACATATTTATAACATTTCTTTTCTTCCTTCCTTTTTCTTTTCTTTTTTTCTTTTTTTGAGACAGAGTTTTGCTCTTGTTGCCCAGGCTGGAATGCAATGACACAATTGTGGCTCACTGCAACGTCTGCCTCCTGGGTTCAAGGGATTCTCCTGCCTCAGCCCACCAAGTAGCTGGGATTACAGGCATGCGCCACCATGCTCAGCTAATTTTGTATTTTTTTTAGAGACAGGGTTTCTCCATGTTGGTAAGGCTGGTCTTGAACTCCCAACCTCAGGTGATCCACCCACCTCAGCCTCCCAAAGTGCTGGGATTATAGGCATGAGCCATTGTGCCTGGGCACAACTTTTCAATAACTTATGTGACCCTTTAGGATGAAGGCCCATGCTAGTCAGGATGACGTACACTCCCACAACCCCTGCCTAACTTACTGATAGGAGTTCCTTTCATCTTCCATAAAGATAGTGATTGATGCCAAGGTCGGTGATTGCCAGGGAGTTCCTGTTGGGGAGGAGGGACCAGAGGACAGCTGGCTCAGCTCCCCTGAGCTGGGGAGGCCATGGCCCCGATTCCCACTCATCAGATGGGACCTTGAGAAGGACTGAAGGTCGCAGTGATAAGGGATGCTGTCCAGGGTAACTGATACACAGAACTGCTCCGCACAGAATTTCATGCCCATGCTGGATGGCAGCCCGGGCGAAAAGGATCTCCCCTGTATAAATGAGGACCCGGAGGCAGACAGATTTTACGTGGCATATTATAGTGTTCCTGCCACATCACCCCTGGGTGTGAGGGTCAGGCCTGATTCGACGCAACTCAATGGGCTTTAGCCACAGAGACGCATTCAGGGATTTATTTGTCTGTGGACAGTGGATAACGATGGTCATGAGCAACACTGATTTCAAGGGAAATCTTGTCTCTGGCTGCAAATAAACTGTTGCTGCTTCGTTTTGCTCAGAGACTGCATTCTCCTGGGCCAGTGTTTCATTTTTTTTTCTTGGAAAGTTTGGAAGGTGGGTGGTGACATTTTCAACTGCTATTTTCATGCATCATTTTTAGTCACTGTGGGCAGCTGAGAAGCCAGCACAAGCCTTCCCACCACCTGGGGCCGGGGGTTCCCGACTTCACGGGGCTGACGCTCCTACCTGCTGAAGAAAGTGACGAGCATGTGTCCCTCCTCCAGACCCATGAAGATGCAGCCATACAACTCCTAAAATAAATTAAAGGCAGACATATGTAGGGTAGGCTCAGTGGCAGAGCCAACCCCATAGTGACACCTGACATCTTTGGAGAGCCGTGGTCTAGCTCCCTGCACCATCTGGAACATTCTTAATATTGTAATAGCAAAGAGGGACCCTGAACATTCAAAATAGATGCCCAGAACCCAGACCCCAAGCTTCACGCACAGGCCTCATGAGCAAGCCCCTTAGCCTCCTACTCCAAGGCACTGACTTTTATTCTGGTTATAACTTAGCCCCGAATATCTCACATACGACACGTTAAAAGCAACAAATTCCTAACACGTTGTCCCTTCACACTTGCTGCAGAAAAGATGAAATCATCCAGTGGGTAATCACTATAGACGAATCTTAAGGTACCTCCCAACCCCAGCCTTCCAAGTTTTCATAGCCTTCAGCAGAGATCATGATACAAGAAGTTACATGAAGGATGTAATTTTACGTTTCATTTTCCAACACCAAGCAAGCATTTCCACAAACATTATTTTGGTTTCAGGAGCATAGAAGCTCCCTTATGGTATCTCTTCCTGTTTTTCCTTTTGTCTTTTCAGAGGGGGCGGCTTGGCTCCATGAAAGGACCCAGGTTCCCCACGGGATGCACATGGCGTGACTGCAGACGCCACCGCACCGCTGCGGGCTTGTCTTCTCTCCCGTGGCATCGAGGTCTGCTCATTCACAGCATTTACTGAGCAATTTCCGTGTGTCAGGAGCGGATTGGTGAGAAACAGGACAGACACGGTCTCTGCCTCACTGAGTGTCGTTCTCCTCCAGAAAGCAGACAACAGGGCCAGGCGCCGTGGCTCACGCCTGTAATCCCAGCACTTTGGGAGGCGTGGTGGCAAGCACCTGTGGTCCCAGATACCCCACAGGCTGAGGCAGGAGAATCACTTGAACCCAGGAGGCGAAGTTTCCAGCAAGCCAAGATCACGCCGCTGCACTGCGGCCTGGGTGATAAGAGTGGAACTCCGTCTGGAAGGAAAGGGGAAGGGGGAAGGGGGAAGGGGGAGCGGGGAAGGGGGAAGGGGGAGCGGGGAAGGGGGAAGGGGGA
>NW_022437063.1:2281844-2285601 GCF_009761245.1 Sapajus apella
CGCCTGGAAGGAAAGGGGAAGGGGGGGGGTGCCCGCCACCATGCCTGGCTAATTTTTTGTATTTTCAGTAGAGACAGGGTTTCACCATGTTGGCCGGGAAGCTCTTGAACTCCTAATCTCAAGTGATCCACCTGCCTCGGTCACACAAAGTGCAAGATGGTAAATCTTACATGTGTTTTACCACAGTAAAAAACTTGAGCCTGGGTGACAGAGTGACACCCTGTGTCCAAAGCAAACATGTTTTTGAGAAGAATGTTATACTCTGGTGAGGAGATAGGCCACCATGAAAAGGAAGACTGCAGGAGAGCAAGCCTGATTTCTCCCAGTGAGCCCCAGCTGGGTCAGCTCACACCCTAGCCCTGGACATGAAAGGCTTAGCTGTGGCGTCGCCTCCACCAACTCCCCAGTCCTCCAGCATCCCTCCATCCCCACTTAGCTGGTACCACAGGGATGTGCACTATGTAGGGTGCTAATGGGTCCAGGGTTACAGAGAATCAGGAGCTCATGGCCACATGCATGGGCGGCAGGGAAGGTGCTGGCTTTGACCCATGCAATGCGATGGGAAGGCGTAAGAAAGCACTTTCCCAAACACATCTGCTTTCCAATTCGCAAACTTCCATCGTCGGAGAATTACTCCCTGTCCCTTTTAAAATGCACATCCTCCCAAAAGGAGCATCTAAGGTCACCAGTTTCCAGATCCAGTTTATCATGTCACTTTTCCGCGAGACTGCTCACTTTGAAACTAGTTTCTTAAAGGGAAGAAGGGTGTGGAGAGGGAACACAGGCATGTGACGCTGTGGTGAAGTGGGAGCCCTGTTCTGGCTCAGGCCTTCCGCAGTCCTGTTAAAAAACAGTGCACAGGGCCAGGGGCAGTGGCTCACACCTGTAATCCCAGCACTTTGGTAGACTGAGGCCAGCAGATCACTTGAGGTCAGGAGTTCGAGACCAGCCTGGCCAACATGGTGAAACCCTGTCTCTACTACAAATACAAAAATTAGCTGGGTGTGGTGGTGTGCATCTGTAATCCCAGCTTCTAGAGAGGCTGAGGCAGGAGAATTGCTTGAACCCGGGAAGTGGAGGTTGCAGTGAGGTGAGATTGCGCCACTGCACTCCAGTCTCAGGGGAGGGGTGGCAACAGAGCGAGACTCCATCTCAAAAAAAACCAGTGCATAGGCCGAATGCAGTGACTCACACCTATAATCCCAGCACTTTGGGAGGCCGAGGTGGGCGGATTACAAGGTCAGGAATTCGAGACCAGCCTAGCCAACACGGTGGGACGTCCATCCCTACTAAAAATACAAAAATAAGCCAGGTATGGTGACATGTGCCTGTAGTCCCAGCTACTGGGGAGGCTGAGGCAGGAGAATCGTTTGAACCCGGAAGGTGGAGGTTGCAGTGAGCTGGACTCTGTCTCCAACAAAACAAAACAACACAACACAACAGCACACGAGCCTCCCGCTGGGATGCCTAGCTCCAGTCTCCCACCAGCTAATCTGTTCTCCAGGCCATTCCCAGCTATTTTCAAAAATTGTCTTTGTTTTTCATTATGATAAAAGTTATATAGACTCACTAAAATAAACTCAAATAATACTCAAAAAGATATTATTCAAATTTCAACTTCTTCCAGACTTTTTAATGCTCATTCCCATATAGATATGGTACCAGTTAGCAACTGCCACCAAAAAAAAAAAAAAAAATGCATCGCAATTGTGTATGTAACAAACCACCCTAGAACTCAGTGGCTTCAAACAATCGTTCATTTTATGAGCCGCAGACTGTCATAGTTGGGTTGATGTGGTCTGGGAGCAGTGGATGCCTCTGCTGATCCTGGCTGGGCTTACTCATTCCTTTGGGAATTGGCCATGGGTTGCTGTGGGACCCTCCCTGTTCTGGGCTGAGTCAGGGGCTCTCTTTGGGCTCTCATGACAGACAGTCAGACACCTCTGCTGGAGCACCTGCTCTCCCACATTAGAACAGTGATGCGTCCATGCATTTGTGTCCTTCTTCCCCACAACTGGTCATCAACTCCTCCTAGGCAGGAATAGGACATGCTCATGGGAAAGGAGCAGGTGAAGGCACTGGAGGCCGGCAGCAGGCTTGGGTGGAGGCAGGGCGGGTGGTGCTGACCTTTCAGATAGAGAGAGTTTATTAACTGAGTTATCCTCAACCAGCAATGTGGAGAGGACGGGGCAGGGTAGGGGTGAGTGTGTATCACTGTTCCAGGAGAAACGTTTTCCTTGACACACACACCCCAACCCCTGCAGCCTAGTCTGCCCGCTCTGCCCCGGCTTCCACCCTCTGTGGTTCCAGGTGGAGCGTGTTATGCTGAGAATCAGGCAAAGCAGCCGGGGCGGAGGCTCGCCCTGCCTGCACCATCCCGGCCAGCACAGAGGCCGACTGGCAAGGGTCCTGGGGAAGATTCCACCGGGGGGGGGGGCCTAGCTTGTGGGGAAAAGCAGGCAAAGGCCTCGGTGGGGAGCCCCTGTCCTGCTCCCAGGGCTCATGGTCTCAGTGCTGTGCCCAGGCCAAGGTCCCTCTGAACCTGGACTTCCAGGAGCAAACTTGACCCAAGGAAGGAGGAGACAGCGGAGGGGTGGAGACACCAGGGCCTCAGGGTCCCTGTCATTGGCCCTCTCCCATGGGGCCTCCTGAAAGCCCCTCAGGTCACCAGCACCCCACCCCCAGCACGCTTGCCTGCTCTCTGCAGTTTCTCTTAGACACCACCAGGACGCTGCCTTCTGCCTTACCACCCCTCCTTGTCACTTTACACCCCTGCCAGGCTCTCCCACCCCTGCCCTACCCCTCACCCTGGGCCAGCACTAGGGGAGGCACCCCCGCCCTTGTACTGACCTGAGAGTGGGTCCCGCCTTAGATAACGCTCCTGTGCACCTCTCAGACCTCACCGTCAGTGGCCGGGACACCTGCAGGGCCCGGGTCCAGACCTCTGTCCATTCCCACTCGCTCGCTCCCACCCGAGGGCTCCCCTCCAGCCAGCTCGCCTATGCCCTCTTTCCAAAAGCCTCCTTCAAAGCCCGGTTTCCTGTTGGTTTAGGAAGCAGCCTCACCTGTGAGCCTCAGGCATGCCGGCCTTCCCACCTCCGGGGCTCCATTCATCTTATCAAGCTCTTTGTACCCTCCTGCCACAAGCAACTCTGGGAGAGAACTCTGCCCTGACGCCCAGGCCAGGCCGGGACCCCTGCTGCCTGCTCCCTGGGCCTGTGCCCTCCTCCTGAGCATCCACCCTGGTTGCTATTCCTCCTTGTCTGACATTGCTGTTTGATTACTGTCTCTTCTCCGAGACTGTCAGCTCCATGGGGACAGGCACTGTGTCTGCTGTCACTGCCCCAGTCCCTGGTGCCTTGCAGGGCACCTGGCATGCTGGTACACTAGGTGGTTACTAAGTGCATGGATGAGGGAGCCATTGGCCAGGTGGGGGAGGAGAGAGAGGGGGCAGGGGACACAGAAGGGAAGAGAAGGACTTGGAAAGGGACAGAAGAAGGGAATGAGAGAAGAACAAGGAGAGGGAGCAGGGAGTGCCAGAGGGAAAGGACAGCAGCAAGGGAGAAGGTGGGAGGGCCAAGAGAGGAGGGGAGGGGCCTGCAGGGGTAGGGAGGAGAGGAAGGGGGAGGGGCCTGCAGGGGTAGGGAGGAGAGGAAGGGGGGAGGGGCCTGCAGGGGTAGGGAGGAGAGGAAGGGAGGGGAGGGGCCTGCAGTGGTAGGGAGGAGAGGAAGGGGGGGGAGGGGCTGGCAGGGGGGGG
>NW_022437063.1:2285701-2346245 GCF_009761245.1 Sapajus apella
GTTGAGGGGTGGGGGGAGGGGAGGGGAAAGAAGGAATGGGGAGGAGAAGGGATAAGGGGCAAGGGGAGGGGAGTCAAGGGGCGGGACTGTCGGGCGGAGAGGAGGAGAAGGGAGGGGAGAGGAGAGGAGATGAGGGGTGAAGAGGGGAAGCAAGGGGTAGGGCAGGGAGAGGAGGGGAAGAGACTTTCTGAAGAGTTCCTGCTTCCTTGTCCTGGTGGCCTCCTGGTGGCTGGGTGGGCCTCCCCTCCAGCCTCTGAGCCTGTGGCCTCCCCTCCACCACGCCCTGGGGAAGGTGTCCTTTAGTGAGATACCCAGGGACAGGTGGTAGCAGCAGCTGCAGAAGCCTCTTCTTGGCTGCATCGCACGGCTTAGGGCTGCCGTCAAGTGGCCAAAAGGAGAGAGGAAAACCGCCCCCTCTGTGGGTGGGGGGCGAAGGCGGGGCAGGGTGGGCTGCCCCTCGACTGAGCCCACCTGCAGGCATGCTGGTTTTCACAAAAAGCACCCACACACGGCCTCCTCTGCTGCGGAGTCAGCTCCGTTCCCAGCCGGACAGATCCGCTCAACCTTCTTCAGTCCCCGTGTCCTCAGCACCGGGTTAGGCTCTGTTGCAAACATGGGAGTATCCCTAATTCCCTCCCAAGAGCTCTCATTTTTTTCTGGTGGCATCCCTAAAAAGTCCGAGTTAGGTGCTCCTCTCCTGAACACGATTACAGCCCTTTTTGCATAAACGGAAACCCTCTGGGAAGGGATCCCGTCCTTCCCTCCCACCCCCACTCCATTCACACGTTTATAGGAGCCAAAGGCCCTAAGCCACAAATCCTAAAAATTCCAGAGCTTCCTCCGCCCCAAATGTCTTCTCATTTATTTCTATGTGCTTGTCTCCAAAACTGCAGCAAACTGAACCTTGCCGTGTTTTGCCCATCTCCGCTTCCCTCCCACCGCAGTAAATGGAGCACCACCCACCTGATTACTCACACCGGAGTCATCCCTGACAAGTCCGCCTCCTCCCCCGCAGCAGCTCCCAGCATCTTGTTAAGTGCCCCTCTAAATGCAACTGGAATCTGCCTGCTTCCTTCCCTTCCGAGAAGGCCAGGAGATCGTGGTGGCCCCGAATGAGCCGCTGTCACCCACACTGCACATCAGAAGCCACTTCATCCTGTGTTAGACCCCCGCTCCACACCTGGAGGGCTGCGGCCGGGGCATCTCGATTTCTAAAAGCTCCTTGTGCTCGCGTGCCCAGCCAGGGCTGAGGGCTGAGGCGTTAGCCGTGCAATTCGCTGCTTGGCGGGGTTCTGGAAGCTTGCTATTGTGAATGTTTCCCAGGTTGCTCAGTAAGATGCTGGGGAGACAGAGGCGAAGCTCCCAGACCTGCGGCCAAGGCCCAGAGCTGTGCTGCTGAGTGAGACCTGGAAAAGCTTCCTGCCCGGTCAGCGCCCCTTCCCCACTGCCACCAGTGCACGCCAGCTCCGCCACATCGCGGGTCGTGTGACCTAACTCATCTCCTGTGGTTACTGCAACAAATGACCACAAACCTGAGGACTTAGAACAACACATACCATTTCTCTTACCGTTCTGGGGGTCACCAGCCCTAAAATCAAGGCGTCTGTAGCGTTGGTCTCTTCCGGATGCCCCTGTCCAGAGGCGCCCCCATTCCTTCGCTTATGGCCCCTTCCTCTGTGTTCAAAGCCAGTGGCCCAGCATCTTCTAGCCTCTCTCTGTCTCTCTGGTCACATCTGCTTCTCTGACTCTGAGGGCTCTGCTTCCTTCCTTCCCTTATAAGGACGCTTGCAATTATATTCGGTCCACCTGGCTAACCCGGAGTATTCTCCTTAACTCAAAATCCTTAATCACGCCTGCAAAGTCCCTTTGCCATGTCAGGTGACACACTCACAGGTTTCAGGGATTAGAGTGTGAACACCCTGGGTGGGGGCAGAGGACGTTATTCCGCCAGACCCAGTGGCCTTGTCTAGGACCTGGCCAGGCAGTGCCTCAGGGTCACGTCAGGAAGGCCGGAGGGGAAAACGATAACAGCAGTACTGGAAGTCATAGTAATAGAAATCGTCACAGCAATGATATGTACCTTATGGATGTATGAGGATTGACTTACTTTCTCTGTTTTTCTTGAGACAGGGTTTCCCTCTGTCATCCAGGCTGGAGTACAGTGGCATGATCTCGGCTCACTGCAACCTCCACCTTCTGGGATCAAGTGATTCTCGTGCCTCAGCCAACTGAGCAGCTAGGATTACAGGTGTGCACCGCCACACCCGGCTAATTTTTGTATTTTAGTAGAGATGGGTTTTACCATGTTGATCAGGCTGGTCTCGAACACCTGACCTCAAATGATCTGCCTGTCTTGGCCTCCCAAAGTGGTGGGATTACAGGCCTGAGGACTGACTTTCTGTGTAAGTGTATAGAACAGCATCTGACTAATAAATGTTCAAAAACATCAACTGTCAAATACATTTTAATAGTGACATCTGTAGCACTGTACCACAGGCCCTGTGAGCTCGAACAGCCTATGAAATGTTTTTCAGATTGGAAACAATGTACATACGACAAATATTTTATTTATTTATTTAGAGATGGGGTCTCGCTCTGTTATCCAGGCTGGATTACAGTGGCACGATTGCATCTCACTGCAGCCTCAACCTCCCAGGTTCAGGTGATCCTCCTGCCTCAGCCTCCCAGCTGGGACTACAGGTGCATGTTACCATGCCTGGCTAATTTGTAAAATTATTTGTAACGGGGTCCCCCTATGTTGCCCAGGCTGGTCTCGAACTTCTGGGCTCAAGCAGTCCTACTGCCTCCACCTCTGGAGTGTTGGGGCAAAAGTCATGAGCCACCGTGTCTAGCCTAAAATATTTTTAAAATGGCAAAGTCAAAAGAACAATTAAATACATTCCAAAAGGGTATAGCTCAGTAAGAAAAGACAGCAATTCTATAGAAAACAGAGCAAAGGGGCTGGGCACAGTGGCTCATTTCTGTAATCCCAGCACTTTGGGAGGCCAAGGCAGGTGGATCAGCTGAGGTCAGGAGTTCGAGACCACCCTGGCCAACATGGTAAAATGCTGTCTCTACTAAAAATACAAAAATTACCCGGGTGTGGTGGCTTATGCCTGTAGTCCCAGCTACTCTGGAGGCTGAGGCAGGAGAATTGCTTGAACCTGAGAGGCAGAGGTTGTAGTGAGCCAAGATTGAGCCGCTGCACTCCAGCATGGGTGACAGAGCAAGACTCCATCTCAAAAAAAAAAAAAAAAAAAGAAAAAGAAAAAAAGAAAGAAAAGAAAACAGAGGAAAGGGTATGAATTTACAGAAGAGAAAATCCAAGACGTTAACAAGAGGAAGAAAAGACACTCGAAACCATTGGTAACATGCGAGATCAAATTAAAGTCACAATGCAGGTTCACTTTACACCTTTACACTGGCAGAAGTCTGAAAGCTCAGTGATGAAACAGTTAGATGATGTGATACACGAGACCTCCCTCACTGTGCTGGGCGGGTGGGCTGACTGGCCCTTGGGAAGGGTCTCCAGGTGTGTTCGTAAGATGAAGTAAGTCCAGGACTAGATGCAGCAGTTCCCTTCCTAAGAACCTCTCCCTCCAGACATTCTCATGCAGGTCCCAGCCTCTCACTGCAGCGGGAAGTGGGTGCCCAGTGCTGGGAGACTGGGTCCTGGTGGAGGCACACCTCTGCAGGGTGGTTTGGCAGCTAGAAAAAGTCAAATGAGATATACAGGTAGGAACACGGGTGGCAAAGAAACATCAGGGTTGGTGAAAAAGCAAGAAAATGAATGAGACTGGTAATATGACATCGAGAATGTAAATTAAAAACAGGGGTGTGCAATGGCAATACCCACCTCCCAGGAACACGAAGACTTAAACACTTGAGCATGGCTGTCTATTGGCAGGGAGATGATACAAGAGTGGGAGGTGGAAGGGAATGAATGATCGAGTGAGTGAATGAATGAATTCACTAAAGAGGCATATTTACATCACTGTGGTGAGTGCCCATCCACACACGGTTGCAGGCTTGATATGCCGTGGGGAAAGCGTCCAGAAGGCGGAGAGTGCAGGGAGTACCCTCTGCCTCCCTGAAGGGCGCTGTACACCTGTAAGAGCTTCGGTTGGGGAGGGCTTGGAGAAGCAGAGTTTGGCAGGATGGGAATCGAGAGGATGGGGTAGACAATTTCACCATCTTGGCAAATTGGATTGGCAAAACCAAAGAGAAAGAAAACACAGGAGGCTCCCAAGACTGACAGCTCACTTTGGATGAGCCAGGAGCACCCAACAGGAGTGTGAGTCCCATGCGCTGTGGGACTCCATCTCTACCCACAATAACCTTTCAAGAAAGCTGTTCCCTCCCCATCTTACCCTGAGTGGATCCATCTGGGAGGGAGGAGCCAGAAGACCAAGCAGGCCCTCCGCCTTCCACAGCCAGGCAGGCTGCAGCTTACACCTGTGAGACTGTCTTGTTGATAACTCACAAGGAAGAAAATCCAGCAGAGAAGGACATAGCCGGCTTCCAGGCTGCGACTCCACGTGGACAAGACAGCTGCAGTGGAACTCTCCCCTGGGGCCCCACAACGCAAAGAAATGAGCCAGAGCAGTCTCTTGACTCTGATCGGGGACCTGGCCTGGCTGGCATCGCCCAAATTCACGAAGGAAGTGACAATTCTGTGGGATAAATTCTGTCACCAGCCCAACAACCCCCTAAAAAAGGATACTCACGTCTCCAACATAGATCTTCATAGTTGTCTATCTGCAAGATGCATTTTATCTCTGCACATGACATAGTGTGGGAGAGAAGGATGGACCACAGGACACTGTGTGGATGGGAGGATGGACCACAGGGACACTGTGTGGATGGGAGGATGTGCCACAGGGACAGTGTGTGGGAGGGAGGATGGGCCACAGGGACAGTGTGTGGGTGGGAGGATGGGCCACGGGGACACTGTGTGGATGAGAGGATGTGCCACAGGGACAGTGTGTGGGTGGGAGGATGTGCCACGGGGACAGTGTGTGGATGGGAGGATGTGCCACGGGGACAGTGTGTGGGAGGGAGGATGTGCCACGGGGACAGTGTGTGGGTGGGAGGATGTGCCACGGGGACAGTGTGTGGGTGGGAGGATGGGCCACGGGGACACTGTGTGGATGGGAGGATGGGCCACGGGGACACTGTGTGGATGGGAGGATGGGCCACGGGGACACTGTGTGGATGGGAGGATGGGCCATGGGGACAGAGTGGCACAAGAGGATGGGCCACAGGGGACATCCCACTGTGTGGGTGGGAGGATGGACCATGGGGACACCGTATGGATGGGAGGATGGGCCACAGGGACACTGTGTGGAATAGAATATGAACCATAGGGACGCTGTGTGGCTGGGAGAATACGCCATGGGACGTTGATGATTTTGAGCTAGCTTGCCGTTGGAAACAGCCTCAGCATATCGCTAAGGGCATGGTCCCCTCACTCTGCTTTTCTGAGATGCAGCGGATGTCACTGGGCTTGGTGTCTGGGCACCAGGGGTGGAACAGTGGAGAGTGCTGGAGCTCCGAGGTCTTGGAAACACCCCAGTCTCATCGTGTCTGGTCCAGCCCAGAGACCTTGAGACTCCTTTCCTTGATCTCAGTGTCCCTCTGCTGTGATGTCATCCCTGGACGAGATGCTCACAAGGCCCCTTCCAGGTCCACTGTCTGTGCCACTGTCCCCTCTCCCCTCACAGCCCTCTTGAAATGCCCCACACTGCTGTGTTCTTGGCTCCAGCCACTTGTGCAGCCTGACGGCGGGTTTGTCTCCTTCACATGAGTGAGTATTAACAATCGCTGCAGTGTGGTTCCCTGCTGAGCAAAGAGCCAATGCAGCTGCCTGAGAAGCTGCTCCACTGGTCCCCGTCCCAGGCACAGATGGTGGACGGAGAGGTGGGGGAGTCCCAGCCCCAGGGAAGCCCCTCGCACCCTCCCATCCGGCTCAACAGTCTCCCCAGCCCATCAGCTCGGGAGCGCTTCTCCTGTCCCTCTGGGTCTCACTCAAGTCAATGTGAGGCCACAGCCTGGACTGTGGTCAGTCTGAGATGCTGAAGCCACACCGTGACCCCAGGGGTTCCCACATCACCAGGAGCAGAGAAGGCAGAGAGAGTACAGGGCAGAACCCATGCTGCCATCGAAGCGGGGGGCACAGGGAGAAGCCCCGCGCAGGGCAGCAAAAGGCCTCCAGCCTAGAAGCTTAGGTTCGGCTCTGCCCTGGACCAGTGAGATAGTGGGACAAGTTGAGCTTCCAAGCCTCAGCCTCCTCATGTGAAAAATGGGAGCAGGGATGCAGAGTGGGGCTGGGAGAAGACGGATGGTACTGAGGGAAGCTGGGAGTGTGGGGCCGGGGAGGCTGAGGCAGACAGGCCCAAGGTCATCAGGCAGCACTCACCCACCGCACTCCTGGACTGAGGAGGGAGAGGATGCACAAGTTCCTAGGTCTCCATTGGCACAGAGAGAGGATGGAGCAGGGCTGGCGGCATGAAGGTTTAATGGGCATCAGAGCCAAGCAGTTGTGCACAAAACCACGTGTGTTGCTTCAGTGTCTGACGCTACATCTGCACCCCGGAGCCCTGGAAGCAGAATTTCCCTGGTGTGTGACTGGGCATTTGCCACCTTGGGGCAGGTGAGGCTCTGACTGTGGTGGGAGAAGCATCCACAGGTGTCAGGCTTCTGTAAGCCCGGTCCAAGGAGGCTTTCAGCAAAGCAGATGGAGCCACCCTAGGGACGCTCCCCACGCGCCAGTCCCCCACGCAGACCACCACTGTCTCTCTCCATGTCTAATCCCCAAATCCACTCCCAGGAGCTGCTAGAGACTCGCTCTGTCACCCCTGGGACTCTCATACACTGCTGGCACGAGCACAAAAGCAGTTCAACCACTTTGGAAAAGTGCTTAAAAATATCTACTAAAGTGGAACATACGCCAAGCCCATGACCCAGCAATTCCACTCTTGGGTGTTTTTTACAGAAGAGAAGTGAGCACACATGTCCACAAAAAGATGGATGCAAGTATGTTCATAGCAGTTTTATTTATAATAGCCAAGAAAGGAAACTCAGTGCCTATCGGTGGAAAAGGAAGGTGTGATACCTCTATATAATGAAACATTATGCAGAAAGACAAAAGAACGGTCAACTGTTACGTGCAAAAAACTGGATGGATCACCCAGCTGTCATGATGAGCAAAAATGGTAGCTGAGGCCGGACGCCGTGGCTCACACCTGTAATCCCAGCACTTTGGGAGGCCGAGGCAGGCAGATCACCTGAGGTCAGGAGTTCAAGACCAGCCTGGCCAACCTGGTGAAACCCCGTCTCTACTAAAAATACAAAAAAATTTAGCCAGGTGTGGTGACGGGCACCTGTAATCCCAGCTACTTGGGAAGCTGAGGCAGGAGAATCACTTGAACCCGGGAGGTGGAGGTTGCAGTGAGCCAAGATCGCACCACTGCACTTCAGCCTGGGCAAAAAAGAGCAAAACTCCACCTCAGGAAAAAAAAAAAAAAAAAAAAAAAGCAGTCCAGAAGAGTGCAGATGACATGATTTAATTTACAGAAAGAACAAAACAAGCCAAAGCGGTCGATGGAGATGACGGTCAGCAGAACAGCTGCCTTTCGTGGGGAGGGTGGCTGACGGGGAAAGAGGAGGAGCAATCCTTCTGGGTGCTGGAAATGTTCTACATTGTGAGCTGATGATGATGAGATGGGTCAACATATATGTAAAAAATCATCGACACGTTAAGAGTGGGGCAGGTTATGCGCTTCACAGCGTGTATGCTATACCTCCATTCGAAAATCTGTGGAGACTCCTTGTTGCCAACAGGGTCAAGTCCAAAGTGCTGTAGGCTCACGGCACCTGGCCCTCCACAGTCCAGCCTGGCCCCAGCTTCTCTGTCTCCTCTGCTCTTTCCTCTCTCTCTCTCTCTCTCTCTCTCTCTCTCTCTCTCTCACACACACACACACACACACACACACACACACACAGGCACACCCCCCGTACTAGCCATCTTCATAATCATGATCTGACTTTATTCTCACAGCCACTCTGGGGAGTAGATGTCATCATGACCATTTGACTGATGGAGAAAGAGAGCCTCGGAGAGATGTGCCTCAGCCTCCCAAGTAGCTGGGATTACAGGTGCCCGCCACCACACTCAGCTAATTTTTTATATTTTTAGTAGAAATGGGGTTTCACCATGTTGGCCAGGCTGGTCTCGGACTCCTGATCTTGTGATCCAGGCACCTTGGCCTCCCGAAGTGCTGGGATTACAGGCGTGAGCCACCACTCTTCTGCTCAGCACACAGGCGCTGAATATATGTGAACATCGGTCACGCAAACAGCGGTGTGGCCCCAGCCTTGCCTCTGAGAACTTCCAGTGTGGAGGGAGGCAAATCACCAAACGGAAAATGTTCACGTGTGGAAGAGTATGGGCCCTGGAACGGTCCCTGTTCTGCCACAGGGCAAATTACTTCAACGCTCCAAGCCCCCATTTATTTGTGTGAAAGTGGTGATGCCACCTTCTGCCTCTGGCCTGTGGTGGGTGTCAGACAGCTGACCACAGCATTACTGCCCATTGTTCTGATAATGAAACAGCCTTCTGATCCATCCAGTTGTCCAAGGCTAAGATCAAATGCCACCTCCTCCTGGACGTCCTCAGCTTTGCCCCCTTTCTAGATCCAAATCATCCTCATCCTCCTCATCATCATCACAATAATGAAATAATACTAGCCATAGCATCTTAAGAATTGACCATGTGCCAAGGACGATGCCAAGTGCTTTATATACATTTGTGAATTCAATTTCCAGAACAACCCTGAAAGGAACTGTTACTGTCTCTCTCTCTCTCTCTCTCTCTCTCTCTCTCTATATATATATATATATATATATATATATATATATTTTGAGACGAGGTCTTGCTCTGTAGCCCAGGCTGAGTACAGTGTTGCAAACACAGCTCACTGCAGCCTCGACCTCCTGTGCTCAAGTGATCCTTCTACCTCAGCCTCCCAAGTAGCTGGGATTACAGACATGTGCCATCATCCCTGGTTAATTTTTTATTTAATTTGTTTATTGAGATGGAGTTTGGCTCTTGTCGCCTAGGCTGGAGTGCAGTGGCGTGATCTCGGCTCACCACAAGCTCCACCTCCCAGATTCAAGAGATTCTCCTGCCTAACCTTCCCGAGTAGCTGGGATTACAGGCGCCTGTCACCATGTCCAACTAATTTTTTGTATTTTTAATAGAGACTGAGTTTTGCCATGCTGGGCGGGCTGGTCTTGAACTCCTGACCTCAGGTGATCTGCTCACCTCGGCCTCCCAAAGTGCTGGGATTACAGGTGTAAGCCACCATATCTGGCCAACGCTGTGGTTTTTGAAACCTCACAGAGGTACCACCTTGGTGGTCTTGGATAAGATCTGGAAGAATTCTCTGGATTATCAAGCAGAGACTCTTGTTATCTTCCTTTACTTTTTCCCGAACAAATGGAGTCTCTCCCTGTGCTGAGCCACCTGGAGCTGGAGGCAGGTGGATTGCTTGAGCTCAGTCAGGAGTTCAAGACCAGACTCGGCAACATGATGAAACCCCGTTTTTATTAAAAATACAAAAATCAGCTGGGTGTGGTGGCACGCACCTGTAGTTCCAACTACTTAGGAGGCTGAGAAAGGAGAATTGCTTGAGCCTAGGAGGCAGAGATTGCAGTGAGCCAAAATCATGCCACTGCACTGCACTCTGGCATGTGTGACTATGAGACCCTGTCTCAAAAAAAAAAAAAAAAAAAAGATTGCAGGAAAGACGGTCCCCAAGTTCTTGTGCTTCTGCACGACTGGCAGTGCCATTTAAGATGACGGAAAGCAGGGACAGGGTGGGACTGAGAGTAAAGGAAAACAAGAGGGAGCAGTGGGAGAGAAGCAGAGGGCACTGAGCTATGTCAGGGAGCCAGGAAGGAAGCACAGCCCTGACCCCTGCAGCCTGCCATGCTATGCTGCTGCCTCGTGGTCACTCCTCAGCTTCAGTGCCCTTGCCACCACCTCCAAGAAGCCTTCCCAGGCTGCTCCAGCTGGACCACCCCAGGAGCATTCACCCAACACAGACCTAGTTTCACTCTCCACAGCCAGGATCAATGTCTGTGTTTACTTCATCCAAGCATTTATTTTCTCCTCCCACCTAAAATGTTGGCCTCTTGAAGGCATGTCCTGTGCTGAGAGCTTACTCTCTCCCTGGCCTCAAATAGGACCGGTCACATTACAGATGCCCAAGACTATTAGCCCATCCACTGACTGGACAATGTATTCTGAGCAAATAGATGGCCCTCTGTCCAGTGCCCAGTGTGAGGCAAAACTGCATTCCATTGGAGGTTAAAGAGCCTGTCCTTGGGGTCAGACAAGAGTTCTATTCCGGGCTGTCTGCGTTTCAGCTGGATGACCTCTCTGAGCCTCAGACCGAACACCAACGCCCTTCTTAGGAGGTTGTGTGATGAGTAAATACTGTTCACAAAGAGCCCAGCCCTGCCTGGCACAAGGCTAGACCTTGCACGGTAGAGCCACGAAAATCAATAGCAATACCCAAGGCAATGCTCTTAAAAACTTTGACAGTGCTGCCTTGCTCTTTATTCTCCGCAATTGTCACGTAGAGAATTTAGAATAATTAGTCACACTGGCACCAAGATCCCTTTCCAACCCACTGGCTCAATAAAAAGGAGCAGCGGCATAGACAGCTGTGCATGGTGTGAGCTTTAAACAGAGCCACAGGCTTGGCCGTGGGTGGGGGTGCCGTGAGCTGTTCCCTCCTGCCCCGCTATACAGGCGGCAGTGACTCAGTCATGACTGCAAAAACTTCTTCCCAGAAATGATGATCTTTTGTGTTACAAATTGACTCACTGTACTTGTCTCTATAATTCTTAACAGTAGCTTTGCAAACAGGCAGGAGAGAAAGTGACATCCCTTTTCAGACCTCTCAGCGGGGTGTTTGGCAGAAATGCCCCATTCCTTCACCTTTCCCTGCACTCTATGCAGGTGGACATGGCTGTCCTCCCATGGAGAGGTACAGTCTGTTTGCCACACTGCCCTGGGTAGGCTACATGACTTGTTTTAGCCAATGGAATGTTGAAGAAGTGACCATGTATTCCAAGCCTGCCAAAACCCTGCCACCTCCATGGGAAGAAGCCCGGGCTAACCATGAGATGGACATCACTATTCACTCTGAGGCTCAGAGAGGTTACGGGAGTTGTCCAAAGTCACACAGCCGGGGAATGAGAGAGCCCATGGAGCAGGTCCAAATCAGCCCAGTTGTCCCAGTCTAGGCTCCAGAGGTATGAAACAGGCCAGATGTGTTTGGCAAAGCCACCTGCTCAACCTGCAGCCGACCACAGACTCATGAAAGAACCCAGCCATAAACGGAAGAACCACCCGGCTGAGACTCACGAGAAAAGAACAGCCGTTCGGAGTGGCCGAGCTGCAGGGTTGTTTGTGAGCAATCACTAACTTGGACACTCAGTTCCCCGAGGACAG
Organism: Sapajus apella; assembly: GCF_009761245.1. Classification (NCBI taxonomy): domain Eukaryota; kingdom Metazoa; phylum Chordata; class Mammalia; order Primates; family Cebidae; genus Sapajus; species Sapajus apella. The sequence goes on from NW_022437063.1 coordinate 2,297,226, forward strand.
TCTAAGGCCTTGGCCCTTCCACCGTGAGTGTAGGCAGGTGCGGCCAGGGCCGGGGCAGGACAGGTAGAAGGCTAGATATTGTAGGGCCACCTGGGCCTTGCAGATGAGCATAGAGATGGTTTTTCTCATCGGGGGAGAGTGGGGTTGTGATTGGGAGACCAGTGAGGAGGCTGTTGAACTCGTCTAGGGAAGAGATGATGGAGACTTTGCACCAAGGCACTCACAATGGGAGGGGTGGATGGAAGAGGTGAGATACTGCGGCTGACAGAGCTGGGGAAGGACTGGTGGGAGCAGGCGAGGGAGGGTGTGGTGGGCTTCAGGCCAGGGCACCTGGCTGGCTGCCTGGAAAAGAACCGCCTTCGGGGCAGGATGACAAGCCCCATACTAGTTGGCTTGAGTGGGACCCGCAGTATCCCTCAGGCTCCGAAAGCGCAGGGGCTCCGTGTGTTTGCTGCACCGTTATATAACTTCTCCACACCTAGAGCAGAGTCTGTCTCTAAGGAGGCGCTGTTTATTTGACTGAGACAGGCTAACTGCTACTTAAAGGCACTCACTATGTGTGAGGCATGTTCCAGCACTTTTTATGTGTACATTCATTTCGACCATCACATAAACCCCACGAGGATGGTACTATCACTACTCCCACTTTACAAACCAGGAGACTGAGGCGCAGAGAGTTCACGGAAATTGCTCAGCGCTCCAAATCCAGGAAGAGGCAGAGCCAGGATTCGATTGTCAGCCCCAGAGCAGGGTGCGTTCGTCTGTTCTCGCAGGGCTGTAAAGAATGCCTGAGACTGGGTAATTTATAAAGAAAAGAGGTTTAATTGCCTCACTGTTCTGCACGGCCGGGAGACCTCAGGAAACTTACAATCACGGTGGAAGGTGAGTGGGAAGCAGGCACCTCCTTCACAAGGCAGCAGGAGAGAGAGAGGGTGAAAGAAGCCACACACTTTTAAACCATCCACTCTTGTGAGAACTCACAGCATGGGGAAACCGCCCCCATGATCCAATCACCTCCCACCAGATCCCTCCCTCGACACCTGGGGATCAGGAGCACCCCCCACCTCCCCCCAGTGTGACAACCAAAAATGTCTCCAGACACTGCCAATGTCTCCTAGGGCAGAACGGCTCTGGGTCTGTGAATCCTTGCTCTGAAGTCCAGTCTCTGTTTTTCTCTTTGTCTAACCCACATCTATGGTGCACGTAAACCAAAATTAAAATCCTAAGTGCTCCACCAACTGAATGGACCTCCTTGTGGCCAAGGGGACTCCAGAGAAATCTTAAAAATGGGTTCCTGGCCATGACAGGACGTGTCAGACGCAGCTCATTACAGCCCCTCCCTTTTATGGTCTAAAGCACATAGTAAGTGCTTTTAAGCACCAATTAATATGTCTCAGTCAGGCCGGGTGTGGTAGCTCACACTTGTAATCCCAGCACTTTGGGAGGCCGAGGCGGGAGGATCAATTGAGGTCAGGAGTTTGAAACCAGCCTGGCCAACACGATGAAACCCTGTCTCTACTAAATATTCAAAAATTAGCTGGGCATAGTGGCGCATGCCTGTTGTCCCAGCTACTTGGGAGGCTGAGGCAGGAGAATCACTTGAACCTGGGAGGCGGAGGTTGCAGTGAGCCGAGATCACACCACTGAATTGCTGCCTGGGTGACAGAGTGAGACGTTGTATCTAAATAAATAAATAAATAAATAGTATGTCTCAAATAAACAGCACAAACAACAACTGGCCAGCATTAATGCTAAAATAGACATCATACAATGGACAGAACAGACTCTTTGCAACAAAAAGATATTAAATTATAAACAGGACCTACGGCCAGTCAGGCAAGGGCTGAGTGCTACACCCCTACACTTAAGAAACAAACAGGGGGCCGGGCGCGGTGGCTCACGCCTGTAATCCCAGCACTTTGGGAGGCCGAGGTGGGCAGCTCACTTGATGTCAGGAGTTCAAGACCAGGCTGGCCAACATGGTGAAACCCCATCTCTACTAAAAATACAAAAATTTGCCGGGTGTGGTGGCAGGTGCCTGTAGTCCCAGCTACTCGGGAGGCTGAGGCAGGAGAATCACTTGAACTCAGGAGGCGGAGGTTGCAGGGGGCTGAGATCACGCCATGGTACTCCATCCTGGGCCACAGAGCGAGACTCCATTCTCAAAACAAAACAAAAACAAATGAACAAAAAAAAAAAAAACGAGGTTCTACCTGCCACAGGGTTTTTCCTTCTTCTCCAGCAGCTAAACAAGCCCTGGCCTCAAGATGAGCGAGATTCAGACACTTGCAACTCATCCAGCTCCCAGATGCCGACTGACGGCCCCCGGTTCCACCAGCATAACTGCAGCTTTGCAAGACACGGGTGTCTCTCACTTTCTCCTGGTGAGAAGGCCGCCCACCATAGAATGGCTCTGGCCGGTTTACAGAGTGTGCACTTTCAGGCCTTCACGTCCTGAAAAGAGCTTCTGGCCTCATTGTGATACATCTAAATGTGGAGTCTCCATCCCGAAGTGAACATGAGTCATCCATGACATGCGTGATTGTTCAATACGCATGCTTCAGGACACTTTCATGAATCTTCATAGCTCCTCCTGTAACCTGCTGAGACAAGTCCTAACGTGTGTGATGGAGAATATTGTTTGCTGAGAACGATGGCAAGGAATACTGAGCCGACCCCCTAAGTGGAAAACTGATTGGGGCGTTCTAAAGTAGCAAACAGTATATGTGTATCACACACCCGTCACCCTGCTCCGCGGCTCCCTCGTGGAGAACACTAACTAGTCTGTCCTTGATCAAGGCAGGCACCAGCATGCTGCCTAGTTTATTTTTGTTCTGTGAGAAGAACACAGAACACCTGTTTGCTAATAATAATCACCTGTTCAGAGAGAATACATTCGAGGGTCAGAGTCTGCTCAAGGCTCTCAGCCCAGAACGCTGTTAGCTCCCTGAGACTAACAGCATGTAGTTGACCCCCTGATGGTCCCACTCTGCTGGTTTATCTTTGTGTCCGTTTCCTAATTCCGTCAGCGCCACCTGGGTGGGGGTCTGTACGACCAACCTGGTCTCAGTAGTGACCTGTTGAATATGTGTCGTTAGCCAGCCTGGTCAGCCCCAACCCCTCTTCCTTCGAAGAGCCTGTCTCTGGTCTTGGCCATAGTTATGCTTCCCACCTTGTTCAATGGCCTCCTTGCAGGGTGAAATCCTTTAGAAGAAATAAAGTCTCCTCTCTTTTTCTAAATGTATATATTGTGATTTTTATTTTTAAGTGAACAGGGAGAAGAAGGGCACACTGATGAAGCTCTTCTGCCTTAACCGGACTTGGAATCGAGAAAGGTCACTCTAGAAGATGCATTGGAAGACAGGGCTGGGAAGCCAGCCAGATACACAATTTAGAAAACAAAGGTTTTGACACATAGAGCGTTACCCAGGGCCACAACTTTTTGAGTAAGAAGCCCGATCAGGATTACAGACATTTTGGAGGTTGAAGGTAGCTTTCCCAGGGCATAGCAACAACTTCTGAAGATCCCTTTCTTGGCCAGGATGCTTTATGATGCAGAGTAACACCTGCTTTGCTGCAGCTGCGGGAGATGAAGGCCCCCTTTCTCCACAGTTGGCTGAGGCTTCTGTCTCCAGCAGTTAGAAGCAGTTAGGTTCAAGGCCAAGTACTGGAGTTCTAGAGTTAGAGGGAATGAGACGAGGCTGAGGGGCTCCAAACGTGTCATAAGGAGAGGAGACAAGAGACAGAAGTTGTTGATCAATGGAATGTGGTACACACGATGTTTCGCATTGGCAGTGATCAACAAATATTGGTTGAGTGAACAAGACAGGAGTTCAGGGACAGTTCACCAGGGTCTGAGCAAGACTTCTAGCACAGCCAGCTCACCCTGCCGAGACCTCAAGCTACCCATGAGGCTCGTTCCACAGGGGCAGTTGCACCTGAGCCTGAGCTGGGGACAGACTTTAGGGGTTGGTGAGTGGCCCAGTCACAAAGGAGGAGGGTTTTATCCAAAGACCGTTCATTTCTCTACTGCCTCTTTCCACCTACTAGATTTGTTTCTAAATATCTTCGTCACGTTCTGTCACTGCCATATTGTAGGACTCGGCAAGGATGGGAATAGATGTAGAATATCTCATTAATAATTTCTATGTGGACTGGGCGCAGTGACTCATGCCTTTAATCCCAGAGCTTTGCAAGGCAGAGGCAGGAGGATTGCTGGAGGCCGAATTCAAGACCAGCCTGGGCAACACAGCAAGACTCTGTCTTTACAAAAAATTTAAAAATTAGCTGGGCATGGTGGTGGACACCTGTGGTCCCAGCTACTCAAGAGACTGAGGCAGGAGCATCCCTTGAGCCCCTGCGGTTGAGGCTGTAGTGAGCCATAATTGTGTCACTGTACTCCAGCCTGGGTGACAAAGGAAGACCCTGTGTTTAAAAAACAACAACAATAATAGTGTTTATGTGGATTGCATGTTAAATGGATAACATTTCAGATATATTGAACTAAAACAAAGATTAAAGTTCATCTCACTTTGGCCAGACACAACAGCTCACCTCTCTAATCTCAGCACTTTGGGAGGCCAAGGCAGGAGGATCACTTGAGCCCAGGAGTCTGAGACCAGCCTGGGCCACATGGCAAACCCCATCTCTACAAAAAATACAAAAATTAGCTGTGTGTGCTGGTGTGCACCTATAGGCCCAGCTAGTTGGGAGGCTGAGGTGGGAGGATCGCTTGAGCCCAGGAGGCTGAGGCTGCAGTGAGCTGTGATTGGGCCACTGCCCTCCAGCCTCAGTGACAGCACAAGACCCTGTCTCAAAATGAAAATAAAATAAAATTAATTTCATTTGATTCTTTCCCTTCTTTAATGGGGCTTCTAGAGAACTTTAAGTGGCCAACGTGAATCATTGGCCACTGGACAGTGCTGGTATAGAGTTGCTTGCAGCTGTACACATTGCTTTTTTTTTTTTTTTTTTTTTTTTTTCCTGAGATGGAGTCTTGCTCACTGCAACCTTTGACTCCTGGGTTTAAGCTATTCTCCTGCCTCAGCCTCCCAAGTAGCTGGGACTACAGGCACGCACCACCATGCCCGGCTAAGTTTTTATATTTTTAGTAGAGATGGGGTTTCACCATGTTGGCCAGGCTGGTCTCGAACTCCCAAACTCAAGTGATCCACTCAGCTTCCCAAAGTGCTGGGATTACAGGTGTGAGCCACCGCATTTGGCCCTTATCTGCTTTTTGACTGAAATTTATTTACAGGAGACAAATACCTTTCCCTCCACAATGAAGGCTGAAGGCCAAGCCTAGCAAGCAGAGAGAACTAATTAAAAAGTCTGAGGGTTGGGATTGTGTTTGTATGTGTCCCGTCAACGCGAATAATCGGTTTGCACTCTCCTCTCCCAGGTTCCTGAGAAGCCACGGCTGCCGATGGCTCCTACGAGTGTTTGCATTTCCAGAGCCTGCGCAATGCTGTGCCCGCAGCTCTGTTCAGGATCTGGGCTCTGTTGGCATTTTTATAGCCTTGCCCTTGCAAACAAGGCAATCAGTCTACTAAGTTAACAAAAGCTTACTGTTCACAGTAAAAGCAAACCAAATGAAAAAAAATGTGAGGAGCCCTCTGGTAAGTGATTTTCCTATTGCTTCTCTCTACTGAGATAGTAATCTCTTTGGTTCTTGCGGCCAACCACACACACACACACACACACACACACACACACACACCCTTCTACAGAAGAAATGTGTGAAACTCATGCTTTCAGTAACAATCTATACACTGATTTTTTTTTCCCCTCTGCGTCAAAATATGTCATCCTTCAAAACCTGGGCCCCAACCAAAAAATCCAGTTCCAGAGAAATCTCAGGCTGCCAGAGCCTGTTTTCCTCTGCTCCAACCCTGACACTTCCCAGGGGCACTCAGTGACCACTGAGCCCTCCCGGGGCCACGGCGCCCCACAGGCCCCAACTCTGACCTCTCCAACCAGCTCTTCCACCGTCCTCCTCACCAGCCATGTGCAGTCCCCGAGCCCCGAGCCTCCCTTCCATTCCCCATCATGGCCCCAGCAACCCTTCTCTAGATGACCATGGTGACCTCCCCACAGCTCTCCATCCCCCCCCCCGCCCTCCCTACCCTCCTGGCTCCAATCCAACATCCACCGGAACCATGAGCTTCTGGCAAAGCCATGCGACCCTGGCAAGCCCCTGCCTTGAACCCTTCATGGTTCTTCAGAACTGTCAGGACAGAGCTCAGACTTCTGAGTTCTCAGGGCATGGCTTGGGGTCTCATGTCCCTCAACTTCCCCCCTGGAATGTAATCTCTGTGGGGGCAGGGGACACACCCACCTTGCTCTCTGTTCAGAACCGGTGTGGGGTCTGTGGCCTGGAAGGCTCATGAGTGGATAAACTCAGTCCTTGCTGTCCCAGCCTCTCATTGAACTCACCATTCCCTCTGTCTGGTGAGAAAACTCTCCACCCTAATTTGCTTTGCTAACTCCTCGTTGGCCTTCAAAACTCAGCTCTAGGGACACTTTTGTTGTACTGGACCGAGCATAGAAAGTTAGCACCAAGACAAAAGTATGCCAGATTGCAGGGTCATTTATTATGCCGGCGACCACAGAGGACTCACGTCTCTCCAACCTGTGGCGTCGAAAGGAGGGTGCCAAGACTTTTTATACCCGAAAAACCACCTTGGGAGTGGGGGTGAGGAGCGGGGATGGGGAGGAAAAGGTTTCGGACATTCCAAGGGCCAGGGGATTCTGTGATTCACCTCCTGGGCGGAGACGAGGGTGGGGGTCTCCGGACATTCCAAGGGTCAGCAGTTATTGTGAGGAGAATGGGGCAGCCGTTGCAACTTATTTAAAAAACAGTTTTGCATTTTGTAAAGATGGCGTTGCTCAGGTTCTGGCTTTAGGCCAGCACAATATCACATTTTGTGCTAGAAGCTTCCCTTAATGAAATGACCTGTGAGCATCCCATGAGTGTCAGGCAGTGAGCTGAGGTGTTGGGTGCTATTTCAAAGAACTTAGAGCCTGCTTCCATCCAGGCCCTCTAATTCAAATGGGTTCCCCTAATTTGGAAGCTCAGGATGTGGATCCCTGGGCCAATGTCTTGTGAAAAACTCTCCAGGTGATTTTGATGCACCCCTGCTGCCTGTGTCCTGAGAAGAGCCGATCTGGAAGTTACAAGGCCTGCTGCCCTCTGAGCAGTGGCTGTGCCGCACGTGTGAGATGCTGTGCTCATCTCACCTCCGATCCCCACACCCCACGTGGTGACAGGTGCTATTGTTATTCCCAGTTTATGAGATGAAAGAACAGGGGCTTAAAGGACTTACTTACTCCATGTCACGCAGCTGGGAAGGCACAGAGCCTTGTATAGCAAGAAGGGATCTCAGGGCCTATCTACCCCAGGGATTCCCCACCACGCTGCATCAGAATCACCTGGAGAGCTTCAGAAAGCACTCCCCCGGAGCTTCCCATTCATTCCACATTGATATTCTCTCCCCCCGGGGGAGTCTCCTGCCCTGGCGGAAGAGTCACTGACTCCTCCAACACTGTCGTTTTACAAGTAGGGAAACTGAGGTGGTGAGAGTTCAAATGGCTTGATCAAGTCACACAGAGCTCTGGATAGAACAAGGATTTAGACGGAGGTCCTTGTGCCACCCCATCCAATGTTCTTTCCAGCGTGCCAAGTTTTCCCAGTACTTTACGCCTTTCAGAGAGGCTAGGGAAGGCTTCCTAACCAAAGACACAGAAACCCAAGCATGGCCACGTTTCAAGGCAATGTGACCCCAGGTAGGGATCGCTGAAAAGCAATCCCACCTAACCCGGCGTGAGGAATCGCTATCCTAGCCCAGAAGAAAACAAGAGGGCTTTCTCCAGGAGGAAGCAAACCCAAACTACTCTCCAGTGCCATCTAGTGACAGGGAGAGGGGCCACCAGAGCTTTTCACAGCCAGGAAGAACAACACTGTCACAAATCCACACCAAGGGAGCATTGGCGATGGCCGGAGACAGCAGGTCATAGAGGAGAGTCCTCAGATAAGAGGTTCCAGGGGATAAAGATGGTCAGAGAATTGTCACCAAAGAGGCGGGACTTGAGGAAAGGTAGGAATTCACATTAAAACAAACTATTTTACTGAGAAAGAGTTAGGTGGGGGCCGGGCGCGGTGGCTCACCCCTGTAATCCCAGCATTTTGGGAGGCCGAGACAGGTGGATCACCTGAGGTCAGGAGTTTGAGACCAGCCTGATCAACATGGAGAAACCCTGTCTCATAATTAGCTGGGCATGGTGGCGCATGCCTGTAATCCCAGCCACTCGGGAGGCTGAGGCAGGGGAAGTGCTTGAACCTCGAGGCAGAGGTTACGGTGAGCCAAGATGGCACCATTGCCCTCCAGCCTGGGCAACAAGAGCAAAACTCTGTCTCAAAAAAAAAAAAAAAAAAGAGGTGTGGTGATTCCTCAAAAAACTAAACACAGAATTACCATGTAATCCAGCAATCCCACTTTGGTATATGCCCCAAAGAACTGAAAGCAGGGACTCCAACACAACAGACACTTGCACATCCATCCTTAGAGCAGCACTGTTCACAACAGCCAAAAGCTGGAAGCAACCCTACTGTCCATCTACAGATGAATGGGTAAACAAGATGAGGGCTATCCACACAACAGAATATTATCCAGCCTTAAAAAGGAAGGAAATTCTGACCCTTGCTTTGACGTGGGTGAACCTAGAGGACATTCTGCTAAGTGAAATAAGTCAGTCACAAAAGGACAAATACTGTGTGACTTTGCTTACATAAAGTGCTATGGTTTGGGCCAGGCGTGCTGGCTCACACCTGTAATCCCAGCACTTTGGGAGGCTGAGGCAGGTAGATCATGGGGTTGGGAGTTTGAGACTAGCCTGGCCAACAAAGTGAAACCTCGTCTCAACTAAAAATACAAGAAAATTAGCTGGGCATGGTGGCAGGCACCTGTAATCCCAGCTACTTGGGAGGCTAAAGCAGGAGAACTGCTTGAACCTGGGAGGCAGAGGCTGCAGTGAGCCGAGATCAAGCCACTGCACTCCAGACCGGCGACAGTGTGAGACTTTGTCTCAAAAAAATAAATAAATAAAAATAAAGTGCTATGGTTTGAATGTGTTTCCAAAAGAGCATATGTTGGAAACTTAATCCCTAATGCAGCAATGTTGGGAGGTGGTTAGACCATGAGGTTTCTGCCCTCACAAATACATTCATGAAGATATTCACAAATGGATGTTATTGTGGGAGTGGGTTTCTTATACAAGGATGAGTCCAGCTTGCACATGCACTTGTGCTCACTCTCTCTCTCTCTCACCTTTCCACCTTCTGCATGAGATGACATAGAAAAAAGATGATACGGTTTGGCTGTGCTGTGTCCCCACCCAAATCTCATCTTGAATTGTAGCTCCCATAATTCCCATGTGTTGTGGGAGGGACCCAGTGGGAGGTAACTGAATCATGGGGTGGGTCTTTCTGATGCTGTTCTTGTGATAGTGAATGAGTCTCATGAGATCTGATGGTTTTATAAGGGGGATTTTCCCTGCACAAGCTCTCTCTTTGCCTGCTACCATCCATGTAAGATGTGACTGGCTCCTCCTTGCCTTCTGCCATGATTGTGAGGCCCCCACAGCCATGTGGAACTGTGAGCCCATTAAACCTCGTTCCTGCATAAATTACTTAGTCTTGGATATGTCTTTACTAGCAGCATGAAAACAGACTAATAAAAAAAACATTCACCAAATGCCAACACCTTGATCTTGGACTTCCCAGCCTCCATCACTGTGAGGATATAAATGTATGTTCTATTTTGTTTTTGAGACAGAGTTTCGCTCGCAATGATGTGGTCTTGGCTGACTTCAACCTCTACCTCCCGGGTTCAAGTGATTCTCCTGCCTCAGCCTCCTGAGTAGCTGGGATTACTCCCACTGCCACAGCTAATTCTTCTTCTTCTTCTTTTTTTTTTTTTTTTTGTATTTTTAGTAGAGACAAGGTTTCACCATGTTGGCCAGGCTGGTCTCAAACTCCTGACCTCAGGTGATCCACCTGCCTCGGCCTCCCAAAATGCTTGGATTACAGGTGGGAACCACCGCACCTGGCCAAATTTATGTTCTTTTAAATCACCTAGTCTACAATATTCCTTTATATGTTACAGCAGCACAATGCAGACTAAGACACGAAGTACTGAGAATAGTCAAATTCAGAGACAGAAAGTAGCACTGAGGTTTACCAGGGGCTGGGGGAGGAGGGAATTACAGGGAGTTCGTGTTTAATGGGTACAGAGTTTCCATTTGAAAAGATGAGAAAGTTCTGGAGATGGGTGGCGGTGCTGATTGCACAGCAATGTGAATGCACTTAGCGTCACTGAATTGGACGCTTTAACATGCTTAACATGGGGAATTTTATGTTATATTTATTTTACCACAATATAAAAAGAGGAAGAGAGTTAGGTATAAGGCCCAAAGTGCCAAGTCAGACTGAACTGAGTATCACTCCCCAGAATGGGATGGTCATTTATTTTTCACCTATTCATTCACCAGCAAATACTGACACCATGATATACCAAGGACTGTTCTGGGCACTGGAAATCTGACATCAAAGCAAACAGACAAAACTCCCTGACCCGGCAGAGCCTACAGTCCAACGGCAACCACCAGTGAACCAAGTCAATGCCTCGCATGGCAGCCGCTGACACCTGCTCCAGAGAACAGCAGAGGGAGGGCTATTCATCTTTAGCTTTCAAATCTGTTTAGTAAAGACAGTTTTACTCATATAAAACAAAAGTTTACAACAATCTGGCCGGGTGTGGTGGCTCACGTCTGTAATCCCAGCACTTTGGGAGGCTGAGGCAGGCGGAACACCTGAGGTCAGGAGTTCAAGACCAGCCTGGCCAATGTGGTGAAACCCCATCTCTACTAAAAAATTTTAAAATTAGCCGGCACGATGGTGAGTGCCTGTAATCCCTACTCGGGAGGCTGAGACAGGACAATCTCTTGAACCTGGGAGATGGGGGTTGCAGTGAGCCGCCGAGATTGCACCACTGCACTCCAGCCTGGGCAGCTGAGTGAGACTCCCATCTCAAAAAAATCAAACAAACAAGAAAACCCAGGCCGAGACGATGGGAGCTTGACAAAGGAGGACGGTGGCTGGTGAGGAGGGCTCAACTCTGGGTGTGTGTCAGAGGAGGTGGCATGGGGTTTTCTGATGGCTTGGGTGTGGATGAGAGAAAGAGGAGTCAAGGAGGACTCCAAAGCCCTTGGCTTTTGTCTTGAGAATGTGGAAGGACGAGGCTGCTCAGTTACTGAGATGGGGAAGACAGAAAGAGGTGCCAGTCTGGGGAGAGACGAATCAAAATGCACTTTTGAACATATCAAGTTTCACCCAGCAGTCCAGCCTGGGCCTCAGTGTCCTCACCCCTCCCTGCCCTCTTCCCTTGGAAGCATGCGTCTACCCTGTTCCTCCCAACCTGGCATCTCCAGATTTCCAGTGCTTAGCAGGACTTGGGGTGTGGCCGCCAAGTTCCCATTACGTGTTTGGAGCCCGAGGAGGGCCCACTACTTTGAAATGAAAGCACTTCCCTATCTGCCCCGCAGGGCCTTTGCCAACTGCTCCATGTTAGTTAAGTGCTTACTGCATACACTTTGGGGATGAGGGTTTCTCTTAGCTGTGAGACTCGGAGGCAGGTTAGCAGTGGAGGCAGTTAGCTCATAATTCCTGCAGAGGTACAAGTACCAAATCAAGTGCTATGATCCCTAAAGAGGCAGCCTCACCCCCGGGGGCCTGGGGCCTGGGTCCAGATCCTCACTCTGCCTCTGACTAGCCATGTTGGAGGGTCGCTCAGCCTCTCCTGTCTGTTTCCTGATTTATTTATTTAGAGACGGAGTCTCGCTCTGTGGCCCAGGCTGGAGTGCAGTGGCACGATCTCAGCTCATTGCACCCTCCACCTTCCAGGTTCAATTGATTCTCCTGCCTCAGCCTCCCAAGTAGCCGGGACTATAGGTGCGCACCACCGCACCCAGCTCATTTGTTTTGTATTTTTAGTAGAGATGGAGTTTCATCGTGTTAGCCAGGAAGGTCTCGATCTCCTGACCTTGTGATCCACCCACTTCAGCTTCCTAAAGTGCTGAGATTACAGGCGTGAGCCAGTTTTCTGATTTATATAACAGGGATAACGTTGGTCAGCTTCCTTTGACCCACCATTTATTAAGTTGATTGACATGAATAAAGGATTTAGAATAGGGTCTAAATAGGGCGGTGCTGGGCCCACAGACAGTGGCCAATGAGTATTGTTTGTCACCATGGTCTTCGTCACCATTGCTTCCATCATCATTGTCACCATCATCAGGGTGCAGAGGAAAGGGGGGTGTGGGGGGTCGTGTTGTACCAAGAGGTGGGTCCAGAGTTAAAAAACGTCGAAGCAGAGCAGGAGCTGTGTGTGACGGCATCAACAGCAGGCACTTTCCTCTGTTTTTACATGCATGACAACGGGCTAGCAGAAAAAGTGAGAGCTGGGCATCAGCCAAAGTGAAAACTGTGCATGGAAACACAGAAAAAAGGACTCGCGATACTTACGAGCCCATGAAATACAGAAATAGTTAAGGATTGGAGTTCCAGTAAAAGCGCATCCCAGTCCTACTGTGCGCTGCTTTCCGGAGTGATGAGACTCCCCTTCTCCCCTCCACCTCGCCGTCTCTGCCTGCCTCCCACCCTCCTAGCTCCCCAAACTCTCCATGGAGTGTTTAGGCCCTAACAACCCTGGAGAGCTATTATGATCTATCAGGTGAGAATAATTTACTTTACAAAGTGGTGTGTGTGATTTTCACCGTTGACTGTAATCGCAACAGAAAATCATTGCAGTCGGCTGAGTGCATAATCTGTGTGTGCTCAACTTCTCCAAGCTCGGATTTACACAATGGAGGAAAATAGCCCCCGGGACCCACTCGGCACCGAGGAGTAAACAGCATGCATTTCGTAAATGGGCTGGGTGTGCGCCAGAACCATCACCAGGGACCCACTGCTGTCAGCCTAAAAGGCCATCGAACACTCAGAAACCATCTTCACAAATCCTTCTACAGTGAGGCGTGGGGTGGGAAGTCAGGGGTCACGCACCTCACCGTCAAAGACACTGTGGATGTCCTGCTCATCTGCCACCAGCCAGCGCCACGAGAAAAGGAGAGCAGACAGGGCAAGGAGGCACATGTCCTTCCTTGTCCATCACATCTGCAGACTGCGCCCAAGCATTGGGAACCAACAGAGCTCATCGGGAGCCAGGCAGCTGGGCAGCAAATGGGATGCCATCTGTGCCCCCTTGCTAACTGACGTGGTCCCAGGGTTGTGGTCTTGGACAGAAGCACCATTGTGGTTGCACTGGCTGGGTGTGTGAAAATGCTGCAGGACCTCCCTGGTTCCTTGCCCCCTTCTCTCCATTCCCCATGGATGAGTCCCGGGATCCTCAGGGGAGAGTTAGCCAGCCCCGGGGGTTCTGTGCTCTTCAACTTCATCCTGGAAACCCAGCTGTCATCTGTGAGGAGAGGCTGCTCTGTCCCCTCAGAGCACAGGGCTGCACCCAAGGCAGCTCGGGCGGGCCTCCTCTCCAGTTCCATCCCAGGTGACTCAGAAGCATGGCACGTGGGCAAATGTCCCACCTCCAAGCTCTTGTGGCTGTAGGGCAGGGGCTGAGCTGGAAGCATCAGTGACATCAGGAAGAACATTCAGAATCTCTCTCCCATGTGTCAACTGCTCACCACGTCCACCATCCACTCCCGGGCCCAGACCACCACCATAGCTTGCCTGGATTGTTGTTAGGACCTCCTGACCTCATGGCAGCTTCCAGTCTCACCCATGACAGCCGCCCCATTTCCTGCACAGAAGCCTGCAATCTTTTTTTTTTTTTTTTAAACTGAGTCTCACTCTGTTGCCAGGCTGGAGTGCAGTGGTGTGATCTTGGCTCACTGCAACCTCTGCCTCCTAGGTTCAAGTGATTCTCCTGCCTCAGCCTCCCAAGTAGCTGGGACTACAGGTGCACGCCATTGCACCCGGCTAATTTTTTGTATTTTAGTAGAGATGGGGTTTCACCATGTTAGTCGGGATGGTCTCGATCTCCTGACTTCATGATCTGCCCACCTCAGCCTCCCGAAGTGCTGGGATTACAGGCATGAGCTACCACACCCGGTCCAGCCCACAATCTTTTAAAGACATACATCATACCTTGATGTTCTTCCTCACATTCTCCAGGGCCCCCTGGACCACTGCTCTCAGGATAAAATCAAAACCCTTCACAGTGCATGAGGGTCTGGACGATCTGGTTCCTACCTCTCCTTCCCCTCATTCCCTTGCTCACCAGGTTGCAGCCACACTTGCCTCCTTTCCACCAAACCTCCCAAGCCCTTTCCCGCCCCAGGTCCTTTGCACCTGCTGTTAGAAGCACTCAAAGCTCGTGGCTCATGCCTGTAATCCTAGCACTCTGGGAGGCTGAGATGTGAGGACTGCTTGAGGACAGGAGGCTGAGAACAGCCTGGTCAACATAGTAGGACCTCATCTCTATTTTTTAAATTATATATTTAAATTTTTTCTAAAAAAAAAAAAAAAGAAGCACTCTGGCCAGGCGCAGTGGCTCACGCCTATAATCCCAGCACTTTGGGAAGCCAAGGCAGGCGGATTGCTTGAGCTCAGGAGTTCGAGAACAGCCTGGGCAACACGGTGAAACCCTGTCTCTACTTAAAAAACACAAAAAATAAGCCAGGCACGACAGCGTGCACCTGTAGTCCCTGCTACTCAAGAGGCTGAGGCAGGAGAATTGCAAGAACCCAGAAGGCAGAGGTTGCAGTGAGCCGAGATCGCACCACTGCACTCCAGCCTGGGTGACAGAGTGAGACTCCACGTCAAAAAAAAGTAGCACTCTAAGCTGCCCAACACCCGTCCACACCACACAACCCCCCATCTGCCGCTGCCCTGCCCTCTCCGTCACACCGCTGCATTCGTTCCCTCCTAGCAGCTTCTCTGCAGTGGTCATGTCTACGTGTACATTGCTCCCAACCAGAAGCACATCTCCTTGAGCATAGGCACCTGTTCTGTCTTGTCCCCACCATTTCACCAGGGTCCAAGGCAGTGTCCAAGAAACAGTCCAAGCTCAATAAACACTTGTCAAGTGAATAAAGACCCGAAAGCTGATCATATTTTGTCACCTTTATGATCCTTACCATTGTCTGACGGAAGCCTGCTACGAGTGATGAGGCTGGATGTGGCTCTCCTGTGATGAGAATGTAAATTCAGGAGACCAGAAGCTTCACCTCCGTTCCTGTTGTAACTCTGGCGCCCAATGCAGTGCCAGGCACAGGGGAGACCATTAACAAATCATTGCTGGATATTGAATGACTGTTGGTGAAATTTTATCATTTTATCAAATTCTTAAAAATAGAGATTAATATTTTTTGTATTTTTAGTAGAGACAGGGTTTCACCATGTTGGTCAGGCTGGTCTTGAACTCCTGACCTCATGTGATCCACCCATCTCGGCCTCCCAAACTGCTGTGATTATAGACGTGAGCCACTGCACCCAGCCAAGACACAGTTCTTTTACTTCCCATTCTGCACAGGAAATTTGTTCCGAGGGAGCAGCCAGGATGAAAACTTTAGCGAGCCCCCGACTTTCCTGTGTACTCTCAGGTAATAAGCAGTTGCTCTAATTACCAAACACAGCCTCTTTAATAACTTCCTAGTTTTAGAGACAGTGTCTCGCTTTGTCACTCTGTTGCTCAGAATGAAGAACAATGGCGAAATCATAGCTCACTGCGGCCGTGAACTCCTGAGCTCAGGCAATCCTCCTAACTCAGCCTCTCTAGAAGCTGAGATTACAGGTGCATGCCACCATGCTCAGCAGTTTTTAAATTTTTTGTAGAGACAGGGTCTTGCTGTGTTACCCAGGGCGGTCTCAAATTCCTGGCCTCAAATGATCCGCCCATCTCTGTCTCCCAAAATCTTGGGATTACAGGTATGAGCCACCATGCCTGGCCCAAATGTAATCTTAATTCAGAAACCCAGCCCAAGGTATTTCTCTTACCTGGTACTGCTCTCTCTCCTGCCTCCAAGCCATCGCCCAGCTCCCCAGCCAGTTTTTGGCCCCTGCAGTAGGAAGATGGGCAGTAACAAGTGGTAAGGAGATAGATAAGGTCCTAAACTGGAAGCTTCCAAAACTAGTTTCACACTGTCCAGGACATACATGGTGAAAAAAGGCTATCATTCCTCACTCCTTCCTGAATCTGTGCCCTTTGCACATGACCTTACTATTGCTCGCACTAAAGAGCCAGAGTTGATTTTCCTACCCACTAAATCTGGGCTGGCCTTGTGACTTGCTTCAGCTGATAGAGTGCTGTGGAAGGAGCGTTAGGAGAAATGCCTAACGTAGATGACGGGGTGATGGATGCAGCAAACCACCGTGGCACACGTGTACCTATGTAACAAACCTGCACATTCTGCACGTGTACCCCAGAACTTAAAGTAAAATAAAAAATAAATAAATGAATCATAAATAAATTAATAAGCAAATAGATAATGCTGTGGAAACGGTGGCCTTCCAGTGCCAAGCCCAGGCCTCAAGAGATCTTACATAATTCTGCTGACTGTCATGATCTGCAGTGAATACCAGGCGAGCCTGCTGGAGGATGAAATGCCACATGCAACCAACCAAGTCACTCCAGCCAAGGCCAGCCTCAACCAGCCCTGTCCCAGACAACTTGCCAGCAGACAAGAAAAGAGACACGGAAGAGCCCAGCCTAGTCCAGCCCAGATCAACACAGTCCAGTGGACAAGCCAATTACCACAGACTTTGTAATGGTCTGGAGCCGTTACGCACCCTCATGGTGGCAATAAATAATGGCTACACTCCTGTTCTGGCAAATGTTCAACGCTGATTCTCTTCTGAGGCTCCTCCATGAACTCTTCCAAGAGCCCCACTGCTGAAGGCCTCTCTCTGCAACTCTGAAGGTGTGGGGAATTCATATTTTCCTTCAGCTAGCCTCCTGTGATCTCCTCCCTCAGCTGTTTCTCCGGCTTCCGCCTCGCCCTGTCTCTCCCTGTTGAGGTCCCTTCACCCTGCTGGCAGCACTCAAAATAGCTCCAGGCAGGGCTTTCTCGCAGTAGGGGACACACCACAGCTTTCTGCATGAGATCTCAGCGTGACGGGGGACCCCTCCAAAGAACATCCCAGCAAACCCTCCCCCTTCCTTCTTTGATCCCTTTCTCACTGCCTTGTTGGGATGAGGGTCTAAGAGCCATGGAGATGGTCCTTGAAACTGTCCTCATTGTAAACGCTGCCGTGAGATCTGGTTTTGGAATTTGCCATCTATTTTATCTTGGCATCACCCTCAAAATGTCCGCTTTAACGACTGTTATATCCGAAATAACAGTTCTGCAGAGATAGCCAGCCTGCATTTTTCTGAATTACATGAGAGAGAAAAACGTAGGTCCAGGTGCCATGTTTTCCCACCTTACGTCTGCAGAAGAAACAGCAGCACTGACTGCCCCGTAGAACAGCTACAAAGAAATTCAAACAGCGACTGGGTGCAGTGGCTCATGCCTGTAATCTCAGCACTTTGGGAGGCTGAGGAGCGTAGATCATCTGAGGCCAGGAGTTCGAGACCAGCCTGGCCTATGTGGTGAAACTCCGTCTCTACTAAAAATACAAAAATTAGCTGGATGTGGTGGCAGTCATCTGTAATCCCAGCTACTCGGGAGGCTGAGGCAGGAGAATCGCTTGAACCTGGGAGGCGGAGGTTGCAGTGAGCCAAGATCACACCACTGCACTCCAGCCTGGGTGACAGAGCAAGGCTCAGGGTCAACAACAACAAAAAGAAACTCAAATAGCAGAGAATCACAGTGGTGTGTTTCTAGCCCCTCTAAACAGAGAAAACTCTAACCAAATCAGTCCTGACTTTCTCTTATTTATGCCACATACATTCTCCTACAAACATTAGGAGTGTTGTTCTTAATGTTTGTTCCCCTGTGGGAAGAGAATTGTTTCCTTCTGCCTATTCACGGAAAGTGTCTCTGACTCTTCAGGGACATGGAGATACCAACAGCCGGTACTGTCATCTCATTCTTTCTAGTACACTTTGCCTTAGTTTAGCAATTCTGAGAAGCAGCTTCTATTTTTTAAATTTTTTTCTATTTTTAATTTTTGTGGCTACATAGTAGGTGTATATATTTATGGGGTGCATGAGATGTTTTGATACAGACATGCAATGTAAAATAAGCACATCGTGGAGAATGAGGTAGCCATCCCCCCAAGCAGGTATCCTTTCAGTTACAAACAATCCAATTACATTCTTTATTTTAAAATGTACAATTAAATTATTATTGACTATAGTCACTCTGTTGTGCTGTCACATAGTAGGTCTTATTCCCTCTTTCTAACCACTTTTTTGTACGAATTAGCCATCGCCACCTCCAACCCCCGACAACCCCACCTCCAACCCCCGACAACCCCACAAAACCCTTCCCAGCCTCTGGCAGCCATCTGTATCAGTCCGTGTTCATGCTGCTGATGAAGACATACCCAAGCTTGAGCAATTTACAAAAGAAAGAGATTTAATAGACTTATTAAATCAGCTCCACGTGGCTGGGGAGGCCTCGAAATCATGGCAGAAGGTGAAAGGCAGGTCTCACATGGTGGCAGACAAGAGAATAGAGCTTGTGCAGGGAGACTCCCATTTTTTAAAAACATCAGATCTCATGAGACTTACTCACTTATCACAAGAACACCATGGCAAAGACTCGCCTCCGTGATTCAGTTACTTCTCATGCCTGTAATCTCAGCACTTTGGGAGGCTGAGGAGCGTAGATCATCTGAGGCCAGGAGTTCGAGACCAGCCTGGCCTATGTGGTGAAACTCCCACTACAACATGTGGGAATTCAAGATGAGATGTGGGTGGGGACACAGCCAAACCATATCACCCTCCATTTATTCTCAATGTTCATGAGTTCCAGAGTTTCGATTTTTAGATTCCACAAATAAGTGAGAACCTGTGACGTCTGTCTTTCTGTGCCTGGACTATTTCACTTACCATAATGACCTCCAGTTCCATTCGTGTTGTTGCAAAGACGCAGATTCTGAACCCAGGATTCAGTTGCAAGTAGTTCATTTGGGAGGATACCGGTTTTCTGTGTCTGCCATAACAAATTACGCAAACTGGGTGGTCTAGAACAGCAGACGTTCATTCTGTCAGCGTTCTGATGAGAACTGGAAGTTGGAAACCAAGGTCAGCAGGCATATGCTCTTTCTGAAGGTTCTGGAAGAGTGTCTGTGCCATGCCTCTCCCCTAGCTCCTGGGCGTTCCAGCAATCCTTAGCTTGTAGATGCATTGCTGCCATCTCTGCCTCTATCTTCACAAGGCCTTCTCCTCTCTGGGTGTCTGTCTCTGGGTCTCCTCGTTTGATAAGGACAACAGGCATATTGGATTAGGGCCCACTCTACTGTAGGATGATCTCATCTTAATTTGATTAATTCTGGAAAGGCCCTGTTTCCAAATGAGGTCACATTCACAGGTACCAGGAGTTAGGACTTCAATATATCTTTTGAAGGGACACCGTTGGAAGTAAACGCCTATTCTCCGGTGTTGCCAAGAAGAATTAGCACTCAGGTCCTAAGTTCTCTCAGCAAGGCAAATTTACTTTCTGCAGAAAGGTCACTACTTGCCAGCAGTCTTGCCACAAGAGTGCAATGAGCAAAGGAAAGGCAGAAGTATGTATCCTTTATACAGCTGGGTTCCTATTGCTATATCCAGCATCTACTGGCTGGCACCAGACTTCCTAGTCTAAACTAGAGCTGATTGGCTAATGCTTTAAGGAGCAGGAAAGAACTTTCCATATTTAGGTAGGTCAAGCCTTTTCTTTTTTTTTTTTTTTTGAGATGGAGTTTCGCTCTTGTTACCCAGGCTAGAGTGCAATGGTGCGATCTCAGCTCACCGCAACCTCCGCCTCCTGGGTTTAAGCAATTCTCCTGCCTTAGCCTCCCGAGTAGCTGGGACTACAGGCATGTGCCACCATGCCCAGCTAATTTTTGTATTTTTAGTAGAGATGGGGTTTCACCATGTTGACCAGATGGTCTCGATCTCTTGACCTCGCGATCCACCCGCCTCGGCCTCCCAAAGTGCTGGGATTATAGGCGTGAGCCACCGCGCCCGGCCTAGGTCAAGCCTTTTCTAATTAACTTCCTTTTTCTTAGAAGAAAAGAGGAATTTAATTAGAAAAGGCTTGACCTACTTAAATAAGGAAAGGTATACTTAAATAAGGAAAGGTTAAGAGATACCTGGGCCTGCCTGGGAATGTCTGCTAAGAAGCAAATGGAGTCAGGCTTCTTAATGCTAGAGAGCTAGACATTTGAGAAAGAACTTTCCTATATCCTTCAGACACGATCCAACCCAAAACAGGAGATGATGTCAGGGAACTCCATGGGGGTGCTGGGGGACATGAGGCAGGAAAGAGAAGAACCAATAGACAGTGTTATCAAGTAAGTAACTGGGGCTCAGTCCTCTGCACAAGACGCATCTCAGAGTTGCTGAAATCCTGAGCAGGGGCGGAGGCCAAGAAGCTCAGCTTTTCCACCTCCTCCACAGCCATCATCAGCTGAGAAAGGCTTCCAGGCCACTGACTCTTCTGCACTTCCGACTCACCTTGCCCAATGCCCAGACCCAGCATGGTCTCAGAGCCATAAAACAGGACCTCAGAACACAGGTGCTTGTGTGAAGCAGCTCTCAGCATGTAGAGACGCAGGCTGAGGCATGAAGTAGGAGGCCACACACGTCGACAAACTCAGCATAATTCTATTTACAGCAAATCAGAGCAAAAATATGGGAGTATGATCCATGTGGGAGCCACTAAAGGTTTTCATCCTAACGAACTCGGAATGCTGAACGTGGCCACCTGCATGCTGTGAAATGATTCCGATACAGTGTGGGCCTGGCACAGAAACCGGCCAACCTACACAAAAAACAGAGCCCTCAGGTGTTTATTGGCCCATGGGTTGCTTCTCCCACCTCACCCTCTTCCTTTTGAGTTGAAAGAGCCAATGGCATGAATCAGGGGCTGGGATGCATGTACCAGTCCAGCCGCCTGCCCAATTTTACCCCTTTCACCAATGTCAGAGAGCACCCTTCCTGACTTATGAGAAGGAAAATGAGTCAGGCGCTGGCACGTCTCATCTGAAAAACTGCCACTCGCTAACAAAACTAAATCCTGATGTTAGCTCTGATACCTACAGACCCCCAGGTACTAAAATCCCCATGTAACTTCTTTCTTCAAAAGTGATTAGAGCAAACTTAATCACTAGGGGAAGGTGCTAATGGTGACAAAAAGATCATCTAAGTGCCTTGGGCACTTCCCTTGAGACATAATTAGTCTATCTTGGCAGTTGCTCATTTTCAGCATCGTCATTGTTTCCAGCAGCAGGTTAAGCTGCTGAAAGTGAAGTAATAGCTATTAATTAGTTCATAGATTCATTCATCAAGTAATAAGAAATAGAAGGAAACTAGTTTGTGAGTTGGGAGGATTGCCTGAGCCCAGGAGGTTGAGGCTGCAGTGAGTTGAGATCATGCCACTGCACTCCAGCCTGGGTGACAGAGAGAGGCCCTGTCAAGAAAAGAAAAGAAGGAAGGGAGGGAGGGAGGGAGGGAGGGAGGGAGGGAAGGAGGAAGGGAGGGAGGGAGGGAGGGAGGGAAGAAAAGAAGGAAAAGAAAGAAGGAAAGGAAAGGAAGGAAGGAAGGAGGGAAAGAGAGATGAAGGGAGGGAGGGAGGGAAAGAAGGAAGGAAAAGGAAAAGAAAGAAGAAAGGAAGGAAGGAGGGAAGGGAAGAAGGGAGGGGAGGAGGGAGGGAGGGAGGGAAGGAAAAGAAAGGAGGGAAAGAAAGGGAGGGAGGGAGGGAGGGAGGGAAGGAAGGGAGGAAGGAAAGAAGGAAGGAAGGAAAGAAGGAAGGAAGGAAGGAATTCATTTGGAGGATAGAAAATATAAATCATCCCATACATTGATTTCCACTGTGCGTGTGTCCATGAATGCTGGGCTTAACAGAGCCCGGCCTGCTGTCATCCTTGACCAGAGGCCTGGCTGCTGTGAGGTGCCCTTCCACACACAGGTAATGGCAGTTCAAGGTCATCCTCTTCTGGGTAGAGCCTTCCCAACCCAGCTCTGCCCAGAGTCAGTTCCCCATTCTCTGGATTCGGAGGCCTGGTATCCCCAAGCTCATCATGTCCTGTTCAGAACATAGCCTGTGTTGTTGCCTTCCATCATTGTGAAATTCATACTGCAGTTTAACTTCTACTCTTCTTTCTAAAATATTCTCAAGAGGCTGGGCGCAGTGGCTCACACTTGTAATCCTAGCACTTTGGGAGGCCAAGGCAGGGGGATCGCCTGAGTCCAGGAGTTGAAGACCAGCCTGAGCAACAGGGTGAGACCCTGTCTCTACAAAAAATTTTAAAAATACCTGGGTGTGATGGTGCATACGTGCAGTGCCAGCTATTCAGGAGGCTGAGGTGGGAGGATTACTTGAGCCCAGGAGATGGAGGCTGCAGTGAGCTGTGATCGCACCCTGGCACTCCAGCCTGGATGAAAGAGTGAGACTGTCTCAAAAATAAAATATGAGAATATAAATTTGAGGTGGAGACCATAGTCCTTCCCTTCACGTCCAGAATTCAGTCCTAATTTCAATAAAGTTACCTACGAAATCATTACTGCTTTAACAGAGAGATATATTACCTTCCTGCAGAAAATGCACCTATCAGCCCATGGAGTGGAAATTTGCATATCGTAAGTTCCAGCTCATTCAGAGCTAAGGCTCTGGGACAGCAACATTGCAGGAGACAGAGACACGGGAACAGGGGTGGAGACCTGGAGACAACCTCAGGGCCGCTCAGGCTCAGAGTGGCCACGATGGAACTGGGAGTCCTATCCTTCTTGTTCCAATTAAACCTCTTCTTTCAAATATCTGTACAACATTGCTATCTCCCTTGGACTCTACTGAAAGTAATTGTGTTGCCTCTTGATATCACAATAAAGGCCCTTTCTGATACAATAAAAATTCAGTGGAGAAATCCTGAGCAATTCTCATTTGGACCATGGGAACCAGCATGGGTGGGTGTCCATGAGTCTCCTCCACCAGGCAATGTCTTAGTGACAATGAGGCAGGAAGAATAGGTAGTAGCCATGTCCAGCCAGGCATGGTGGCTCACCCTGTAATCCCAGCACTTTGGGAGACCGAGGCGGGTGGACCAAGAGGTTGGGAGTCCAAGACCAGTCTGGCCAACATGGTGAAACCCCGTCTCTACTAAAAATACAAAAAATTAACCAGGCATGGTGGCAGGTACCTGTAATCCCAGCTACTCTGGAGGCTGAGGCAAGAAAATCACTTGAACCCAGGAGGCGGAGGTTGTGGTGAGCAAAGATCACACCATTGCACTCCAGCCTGAGCAACAGAGACTCTGTCTGAAAAGAAAAAAAAAAAAAAGAAAGAAAGAAACCATGTCCTTGGGACATGGCAACTGTGGCAACCAGACGGTCAACACAATCAGCCCCAGCGCTGGCACTGTGGTCCAGCTCACCCAAGCAAAGCTATCTCCAGTAGGGAACTTCCCCCATAGGAAGCATGCACATTTTTATTTTACCTGTCCTCAGACCAGCTCTTTGCTCATTATAATAGTAAAAAACACATCCCGGGTGGATATTTAACATGGTAATGAAACGTGACATACAACCATGTACGTACAGCTACTGCGCATGCGCACCCAGAGGACGCTTCCTAGTGACACCTCTTTCCACCTCCTTATGAATAATCAGGTAAGACTCCCACAAAAGGGGTTTCCCCAGCAATAATCCACGCTGTCTCATCCTTAACGAGCAGCTCGCCCTGAATTGCCTCTCAGGGGTATACTGTCCATTCTGCACTTAACTTTCAAAATATTCCTTTTTTTTTTTTTTTTTTTTTTTTTGAGATGGAGTCTTGCTCTGTTGCCCAGGCTGGAGCACAGTGGCGCCATCTCGGCTCACTGCAACCTCCGCCTCCCGGGTTCAAGCGATTCTCTTGCCTCAGCCTGCCAAGTAGCTGGGATTACAGGCACTTGCCACCATGCCTGGCTGTTTTTGTTTTAGTAAATGGGGTTTCACCACATTGGCCAGGCTGGTCTTGAACTCCTGACCTCAGGTGATCTGCCTGCCTTGGCCTCCCAAAGTGCTAGAATTATAGCATGAGCCACCACATCTGGCCCTCAAAATATTATTTTACTCTTGCAATAAATTACTTCGTACTGCATCTCCTTCACTATGTGTCTCTTGTTTGAATTATTTTAAACTAAGAAGAAAAGAACTGAGTTCTCACAACAGCTGTCAACAGGAAGACTTCACTCATTCATCCACTAAATATGTACCGAGCCATTCCAATGGGCCAGACACGGTGCTAGACACTGTCTGGGGAAGCGGGGTGCCGGGAAGGAGGAAGGACAGACAGGTGAATCCAAGCGCCAGCCTGCACTGCAGGTGTTTTGTGTAAGGAACAGGCGAATGAAGTTAGCACATCAATAACTCCAATACAATAGGGAGTGATGGGGGCCTGAGGCATTCAGAGAAATTTCTTGGAAACACAGAGAAATTACTACAGGAACTGAAATACAGAAACATGAGTTGGCTCCCCCCTCTCAGACTCTGCCAGGAAAGGGTCGAAACTAGAGAACGTCCTGGAACCAGGTTCAGTGTCCACTCAGGGGCCCTCGGACACTGTATTCATTTGTTTAAATATGCTGTTCATTTACATTGTTTGGATATATTGTGTGTATTTTTATTGATTTGACACACTGTACTTATTGATTCAAGGGTTATGGTAAGTAGATGATGTGGACTGCTCATGTAAAAATTGCTGTAATCACGAAAAAGGAAATGACTAGAAGTGGCTGTAAATGTGCCAATGCTCAAATGGCTTCAGTGGCTTTTCTTTTTTTTAAGATGGAGTTTCACTCTTGTTGCCCAAGCTGGAGTGCAATGGTGCGATCTCAGCTCACTGCAGTCTCCACCTCTGGGTTCTCCCGAGTAGTGAGGATCACAGGCACACACCAGCATGCCTGGCTCATTTTTTGTATCTTTAGTAGAAACAGGGGTTTCACCATGTTAGCCAGGCTGGTCTTGAACTCCTGGCCTCAGGTGATCCACCCGCCTCGGCCTCCCAAAGTGCTGGGATTACAGGCATGAGCCACCACGCCCAGCTGGCCTCAGTGTCTCCTTTCTTTCCCAATGAGAGATAATGATATTTAAGGACTTTGGCTCAGGCAGCCATTAAACAAAGACTGACTGCTGGATGGTGGACAAGCCCCAGAGAGAGCCCGCTGCTGCTCCGGCTGTAGCCTCAGGAAGAACACTGACTTAGATCCTCTCCAGCTGTGTGACCTGTGCAAACTGTTCGATCTCTCATGCCTCAGTTTCCTTAACCACTTATAGTTGTTGTGAGAATCAAGTAAGCTACCGTGTAAACGTAGAGAGCCATGTGTTAGCTAGCCTCATCATCATCATCAGGACCTAGTGGGACAGACCCTGCCCTGATGGCCCCCTAGCAGGAAGGATGGCCGGCAGGAAAAAGAGGACAGGGTCTGGAAGCAGCCAGTTTGACTGCTGAGTTCAAGCTGATTTTAAAATTAGAAGTGGGAGGTAATTTCCTGTCATTCCAAACAAGAGGTTTGTAAGATGATTCTTTTTTATCTCAGACAGAGCAAAGTCGGGAGAGCCACTGCTTTTGGTCTTCAGAGAATAGGGTGGGGCTGCATGGGGGATGGGAAGAGGATGCTGAGGAATGGGCTTCTCTGTGCTCTTCAGAGTCATCCTCTAAGTCCAGGACGAACAGGCCCACTGGGGACTTGCTGTCCTCAATGCCTCTCGCCATCCTACAGCCTGTGGCGAACCCAGCACCTCCAAGCTCAGCTAACTAGATCTGGCTTCAAAAGAGGGAGAACTAATTAGATTTTTCTTACAGACCATGTGAGCTCTGATTGGCTAAGATTGGAAAGCAGCAGAAAGACAGAAAGAAAAGTGGGGAAATCTGCTGGTGGTGTGGATGAGAGAAAACACGTTTAAAACAAAGTTTAAAACTATACCGGGGTCAGAAAGAAAATAAAAATTATCAGGCCGGGCACAGTGGCTCATGCCTGTCAACCCAGCACTTTGGGGGGCTAAGGCAGGTGGATCACGAGGTCAGGAGTTCAAGATCAACCTGGCCAAGATGGTGAAACGTTGTCTCTACTAAAAATACCAGAATTAGTCAGGGGCAGTGGTGTGCACCTACAATCCAAGCTACTCAGGAGGCTGAGGCAGGAGAATCGCTTGAACCCAGGAGGTGGAGGTTGCAGTGAGCTGAGATGGTGCCACCGTACTCCAGCCTGGGGAATAAAGCATGCCTGTAATCCCAGCTACTCAGGAGGCTGAGGCAGGAGAATCGCTTGAACCTGGGAGGCGTGAACTGGTGGTTGAAGTGACCCGAGATCAGGCCCTTGCACTCCAGTCTGGGCAAGAAGAGCAAAACTCCGTCTCAAAAAATAAAAATAAAGACTTTGCCAAGCACCTAATTTATAGTAATAAAATATCTTTTTTTTAAGCTGTAATATCAAGAGATCCTATAAGATAAAATACATTTCACAAGTAACCCTCAAAATAATTAAAGACAAGATAAACTAGTTTCAAAAACATCTTCAACTAAATTTGTTCAAAGGTATAATACTACACTATGTGTGAGTTAAATAATTTTTGAAATTGTAACTTTCAAATGAAGCCCTTCAGGCATGGAAAAATATAAACAGTTGCAGAGAAATAGGCCAGGTACAAAAGAACAAGTACTGTACGATTCCACAAATATCAGCAACAGGCAAATTCATAGAGACAAAAAGTCTGATCGAGGTGCCAGGGCTGGGGAGAGGGGGATGGCAGTTGCTTAATGGGTGCAGAGTTTCTCTCTGAGATGATGAAGAAGTTCTGGGAATGGGCAGTGTTGAGAGTGTCACAACATTGTGAATTTATTTCATGCCACTGACTTGTATGCTTATACTTAATACACTTAAATATGGCATCTGGACAGGGCTGCCAGATCATTCCATGAAGCCAGTGTCACCCTGCTACCAAAATCACACAAAGACGTCACAAGAAAGCGCGGTACGGTGGTTCACGCTTGCAGTCTCAGCACTTTGGGAGGCCGAAGCAGGCGGATCACTAGGTCAGGAGTTTGAGACCAGCCTGGCCAACATGGTGAAACCCCGTCTCTACTAAAAATACAGAAATTATTCTGTATTTTTCTGTATGGTGGGTGGGCGTGGTGGCAAGCCCCTGTAATCCCAGCTACTTGGGAGGTTGAGGTAGGAGAATCGCTTGAACCCGGGAGGTAGAGGTTGCAGTGAGCCAAGATCACACCACTGCACTTCAACCTGGGTAAGAGAGCGAGACTCCAACTCAAAACACACACACACACACACACACACACACACCCACCCCAAGAAAACAAAAGACCAATATCTCTTTTGAATATACCATAAAAATCCTCAATAAAATATTAGCAAATTAAATCCAGAAACATATAAAGGGGATTATATGCCATGATCAAATGGGCATTTATCCCAGGAATCAAATGAGATTCTTTTCCCAGGAGTGCAAGTTTGATTTAGCATCCAAAAATTAATATAATGTACCATATAAATAGAATAAAGAACAAAAATCACATGATCATCTCAAGAGATACAGAACAGGCATTGGACAAAATCCAAAACCCTTTCATAAAAACATTCAGCAAGCAAGGAACAGAAGGGAACTTCCTCAGCTTGGTAATACGTGAAGCCCACAGTTACATTCTACTTGATGATGAGAGGCTGAATGCTTTTCCCCTAAGATCAAGAACAAGGATATCTATTCTCGTTACTTTCATTCAACACGTTACTGGAGATTGTAGCCAGGGCTATGAGGTAATAAAAAGAAATAAAAGGCAACCAGATTAGAAATAAAGGAGTAAAGCTATTTTTATTCATGGATGACATGACCTTGTATATAGAAAATCCTAAGAAACCCACAAAAACTATTAGAACTAATTAAAGAGGTTTAGTACATTATGGGATACAGGGTCAATATCAAAAATTAATTGTATCTCAGCCGGGTGCAGTGGCTCACCCCTGTAATCCCAGCCCTTTTGGAGGCCAAGGCGGGTGGATCACTTGAGGTCCAAGACCAGCCTGGCCAACATAGTGAAACCTGGTCTCTACTAAGAATACAAAAATTAACCAGGCATGGTTGCAGGTGCCTGTAATCCCAGGTACTCGGCAGGCTAAGGCATGAGAATTGCTTGAATCCAGGAGGCGGTGGTTGCAGTGAGCTGAGATCACACCACTGCACCACAGCCTTGGTGACACAGCCAAACTCAGTCTCAAAAAAAAAAAAAAAATGAATTAATGGTATCTCAATATATTAGCAAGGAAAAAATCTGAAGATTAACAAAGCAGAAAAGTTCATTTAAGCATTGATTAAAATGCTTAGAAATACATTTAATAAGAGAAATATAAGACTTGTACACTGAAATTCCCACCACATTTAGGAATATATATTTATCTCCATGAGAATTGAAAATATATGTACACAAAAACTTACACAAGTGTCTAGCTGACCTTCTGCACACACACACACAAACCAAACAAAACCTACACCAGTGTCTAGCTGACCTTCTGGACACACACACACACACACACACACACACACACACACATCGTAATAGCCCAAAAGTCGAAACACTGCAAATGCCCATCAATTGATGAACTGATAGTTATAAACAAAACGCGTTATATCCATGTCATGGAATATTATTCAGCCTGTATTAGTCTGTTCTCACACTGCTAATAATGACATACCCGAGACTGGGTAGTTTATCAAGGAAAGAGGTTTAATGAACTCACAGTTCCACATGGCTGGAGAGGCCTCATGATCACGGTAGACGAGCACGGACGTCTCACCTGACAGCAGGCAAAAAGGCGCTTGTGCGGCGGAACTGCTCTTCATAAAACCTTCAGATGTCACGAGACTTACTACCACGAGAACAGCACAGGAAAGACCCACCCCCATGATTCAGTGACCTCCCACAGGGCCCCTCCCATGACACGTGGGAATTCTGGGAGCTACAATTCAAGGTGAGATTTGGGTGGTGACACAGCTGAACCATATCACAGCCATAAAAAGAAATGAAGTTCTGACGTGTGCTATAATGTGGGTGTATCTCCAAAATATTATGCAAAATGAAAGAGGCCTTTTACAAAAGACTATACATTGTACGATTCCTTTTATATGAAATGTCCAGAATAGGGACGCCTATAGAGGCAGACGTAGATTAGTGATTTCCAGCAGCTGTGGGGAGGGCGGAATGAGGAGTGACTGCTAATGGTTACGGGATTTCTTTCTAGGGTGAAGAAAATGTTATAAAATTGAATGTGAGGATGGCTATACAGCTCCCTGAGGATGCTAAAAACCACTGATTTATACAATTTAAGTTATTGGATTTTCTGTGTGAATTATATCTCAATAAAACTATTTCTAAATTTTTGAAATAAAAAATTAAATTTTAGATGGTCTGGAAAGCAGAATGATGTGTTTCTTCTCCTACTCAGGTGGCAATGCAAGGGGATGGTTAGATTTGACCATCCTTCCTTCCCTTTTTTTTTCTTTTTTTTTTTTTTTTTGAGGCAGTCTTGCTCTTGTCACCCAGGCCGGCTGGAGTGCAGTGGCGCGATCTCAGCTCACTGCAACCTCCACCTGCTCGGTTCAAGTGATTCTCCTGCCTCAGTCTCCTGACTAGTTGGGATTACAGGTGTGCGCCACCACACCCGGCTCATTTTTGTATTTTTAGTAGGGACAAGGTTTTGCCATGTTGGCCAGGCTGGTCTCGAACTCCTGATCTCAGGTGATCCACCTTCCTCAGCCTCCCAAAGTGCTGGGATTGTAGGCATGAGCCATCGTGCCCAGCCATCCTTCCTTTGTAAACAGCCCATTTTTTTTGGAAAATCTGGGCTTCTAGAAGAATGCTGACTTACCACTGTCATGTTACTATAAATACACAAAGCTACAAGCTCCCATCAGATGATTCCAAAAGGTTCTTCTGTGCTGATGGTTATTTTTCTTAACTGCCTTTCCTGCCATCAAATCCCTCTGCACAGCAAATAAGTATTAAATGTCATTCTTGGGTTTAATCTTCATGATTTAATGGGAACCATGGACAGACTGTTTCCAAAGGAAGTTGTTGGTTTTGTTTGTTTATTACAAACCACAACCCACCAGTGCTTGCTGAGATAATTACTCAAGGAAGATCTTGTCTACAGTTCTGGTAGAGCTCAGCTTTGGACTGCAGAACAAACAAATAAAATCCTTGCTTGTTCCGGACATAGGACTTGAGTCAAAATCTCACGTTACACAGAATAGACTTTTACTTTACATTAGTGAGAATATATGGGATGCCTTTGTGGAAACGGATACAATAAAAGCAAGGATTCTTCTCATCAACAGCTAACTTGTCATTCCATGACCGCAAGCTTCCAGTCATCCGAATGGATTACACTACTTAGTTTTGACCTAACAAACCCAAGGGTCTCCTTCTGAAAATGTCTATCTCCTGACATTCAAGAGCCCTGAAAAGGCTGACTAATTGAAAAATAAAGAAACAGATGTGTTGTAAATTGGTGTATAGTGGCACTCTGAGAATCCTTGAGATTCTTAGTTATTCCGTAAGATAGTTCCAACATTAAAAGTAATGGTGGCAGGCCGGGTTGCTCACACCTGTAATCCCAGCATTTTGGGAGGCTGAGGCGGGCAGAGAACGAGGTCAAGAGATCGAGACCATCCTGGCCAACATAGTGAAACCCCATCTCCACTAAAATACAAAAATTAGCAGGGCATGGTGGTGTGCACCTATAGTCTCAGCCACTCAGAAGGCTGAGGCAGGAGAATTGCTTGAACCCAGGAGGCTGAGGTTACAGTGAGCCAAGATCACACACTGCACTCCAGCCTGGGCAGCAGAGTGAAACTCTGTCTCACACCCACACACACACACAGATTGCTCTCCAAGACATTCGCTAAAATTCCTGGACAATGGTGACAGTAATGATTTAAAGTAGTAACCTGAGAATTTCAATGAAAGTGAGACCCAAGAACATTCCTCCTCCACCCTTAACCCGCCACCCTCAACCCAAGTTCCAATCAAAAAGTCTGGGTGGTGGTGTGCTGGTAAACGTTTAACAACTGGCTCTTTGTGGAAGAAGACCTGACTCAAAGAGCTTGTCAGTTTCCATGGTGTAACTACTTGCACCATGACCAATCAAACTCCCCGCTTGAAAAAACTGAATGAAGCGTTGGGGGGAGCCACCTGTACCCTCAGTTCTCTCCAGCTGGCATGAGCTGGCCCCGGCACACTCCTGAGTCCTAAAGAGACAGTACTGAAATACAAGTGTAAATTAGTAGCAGAAACCCAATTTATCATATAGCCTATTGGAAGGAATTCTATGCACACAAAAGGGAAGGTGATCATGGGAATAAAAAGAGGAAGGGGAAAAAACAAAGAGCCAAGTCCCGAGTGCCTGCATGGGCACTGTCCAGGAAGAGGGTGCCCCGCTACAGGATTCAGGCTTTCCAGTCTGATGCAGCCAGCCTGACGTAAAGGCTAACAGAGGAGCCTGCCTTTACGTCAGGCTGCCTGCATCAGACTGGAAACCTCCAACTCTTTTTTTTTTTTTTTTTTTTTGTAGCAATTATACCTTCCCATAGCCTCGAACTCTACCCCTGTAATCTGATTCCATACTCATCAAGTGACTTTCTGATTAGAACTTGATTTCCCTTGAAGAGTGGGTTTATCTGTCCAGAGGGCAGAAGGCATACTCTACCGTTCAAGTATTTTACTCCAGTTTCACTGCTCATTAGTTGTTTTGTTTTTTGTATTTTGTTTCTATTTTTTTTTTTTTTTTGAGATGGAGTTTTGCTCTTGTCACCCAGGCTGTAGTGCAATGGCACGATCTTGGCTCCCTGAAACCTCTGCCTCCCAGGTTCAAGTGATTCTCCTGCCTCAGGCTCCTGAGTAGCTGGAATTACAGGTGCGCACCACCATGCCCAACTAGTTTTTTTTTTTTTTTTTTTGAGACGGAGTTTCACTCATGTTTCCCAGGCTGGAGTGCAATGGCGCGATCTCGGCTCACCGCAACCTCCGCCTCCTGGGTTCAGGCAATTCTCCTGCCTCGGCCTCCCAAAGTGCTGGGATTACAGGCTTGAGCCACCGCGCCCAGCCAAGTTTTTGTATTTTTAGTAGAGACAAAGTTTCACCATGTTGTCCAGGCTGGTCTCCCAACTCCTGACCTCAGATGTTCCGCCCACCTTGGCCTCCCAAAGTGCTGGGATTAAAGGCCTGAGCCACCGCACCCAGCCTTGCTCATCCATTGCTAATGATAAACTGGAATTCTAAAACAGTTACCATTCACAATCTTTCATCCCGTCTGGACTGCTTTGATGGCAGTCACCTGCAGCGCTCTCCGTGGCATCTTGAGAGAGCGAAAAGCTCTGAGCAGCACTTCTGCTCTGGCTCTGAACTCCATGCACAAATAAGCAAATGCCCCGAAGTGAACAGTGGTGATAGCCTGGCTGCCTCGTCTGGTCACTAATGCCTTCAAACAGGTGTTTTGGGAATATCATTCAGCTTTTGTGATGGCTCTCAATAGGAAAGTGCGTCTATTTTTAATTAATTAATTATAGAGACAGGGTCTTGGTCCATCACCAAGGCTGGAGTCCAGTGGTGTGATCACAGCTCACTGCAGCCTTGAAGTCCCCGGCTCAAGCTTTCTTCCCACCTCAGCCTCCTGAGTAGCTGGAGCCATATCTGGCTAATATTTTTAGGAAAGTTGGTCTATTCTCAGGTACTTGTCACAGCCAGAAGTAGAACCCCCTGAAAATATCCTTCTCCATACCTGATGTTTTCTCACATCTTAAGGTTTAGTTCAAATGACACTTTTCACAATCTTCTCTGCCCAGGAAGAACGGCTTCCTGAAAAACAGCCTGTGATAGCTACATGTTTGCTTTGCCCGAGGGAGTAAAAGGAAACTGCCATAATGCGCTAAGACTTCTTCCAGCTGTGGGATGTTTTCTATTAGAATCTATGGGGAACGGGAAGAGGGAGGGGACGCCTAGCAACGAGACCTGCCTTCAAAGTCAAGGTCCAAAAAATGGGGTGACCTCTGCCTTCCTGACATTTAACTGCTTGAAATTAGACTGTGACCCGTATCATTGCTGCCAGATGCCATAGGACACCGTGCTTCCCAACAGACATGGGGTACATTAATTAAGACAGAAAGTGCTGTGCATTAAAAGACAGCTCCAGGGTGCTTTCCACATGCAGATGCTCCGAGGAGGCAGAAGAAACGATACCCAGGGATCAGAAGCGCAGCTGAGGAGCGGCTTCGTTAAAGACCATCATTTGGATTAGTGGATGGTAACAGCCTGACCACGGCTCTCACCACTGGCTCCACTGATGAACGTGTTATTGTGAAAATTGCTATGCTTGCAAGAGGTCTAAATGGTCTTAGATTTTCAGAAATAACATAAAGATGAGCCAAAATCAAAACCCTGCGGGGCCTGTTTTTTAAAAAAAAAAAAAAAGAAAAAGAAAAAAGAGAGAAAGAAACCCTCGAAGCATAAGAATCATTTTTTAGACATCTTAGAACAATTGGCAACTGGGAACCTTTTGCTTGAAATTCTTGGCTCTGACAAAGGCAATGAGCAGCTTTAAAGGATTCAAGAAAGAAAAAGGCTGCCGGGATCATTTCCATTCATTCTGATCTCATTCTTTCCTATTTCATACACTCTCATTTGGCAGCTCTTTAGCTGTCCTTTGTAGGTTTGTGAGAATGATTTGCAAAGCCTTGGAAACAGCTCCTCTCCAGCTCCTCATTCCCTAAGTAATTCTGTGGCCGGTTGTTCACAGGGCCCGTGGGTTTCCTCATCATCTCTGGGGGTTCTATGCACTGCACATGGAAGGGAGGCACACAGGAAGCTCTTGCTCTCTGTAAACGAGGGTCTTTGCTGTAGGAGCAACGAACTAAAGGCTGGAGGTGCTTTCCAGAATGATGCAGTGAAATGCCAAAGGCTGCTGGGACTTTCCACGCTGACAGCATTCGCTTGACCACTTAAAGGAACGAGGGAGGGTGACTATTCCTGGAAGTAACCAGGAGTGATGATTAGCCGTTCCCTTAAGGATAACAAAGTATGTCAATGGCCCCCTCACCCTCCCGCCACATCATGCTGGGCTTTGCAGCAGTGCCTTCCTGCCTGGCCAGTGAGCCTGGTGTGGTCAGCAGCCTGTGCAGGGTGAAGACGACAGGCAAAAGGCAGCTTCTCTGAGGTCGTGAAGCTGACTTTATCCCCTTCATTCAGACGAGGGGTGCTGGGTTACTTGAGACAGCCATCGTATTGATCAATAACATAATGACAGAGACTTCCACAGAATATCTTTGATATGGTTGGGCTCTGTGTCCTCACCCAAATCTCATCTTGAATTGTACTCCCATAATTCCCATGTGTTGTGGGAGGGAGCAGGTGGGAGATAATTGAATCATGGGGGCAGGTCTTTCCAGTGCTGTTCTCGTGATAGTGAATAAATCTCACGGCCAGGTGCAGTGGCTCACTCCCGTAATCTGGGCAGTTTAGGAGGACAAAGTGGGCGGATCACTTGAAGTCAGAAGTTTGAGACCAGCCTGGTCAACATGGTGGAACCCCGCCTCCACTAACAATACAAAAATTAGCCAGGCATGGTGGCACATGACTGTAATCCCAGCTACTCAGGAGGCTGAGGCAGGAGAATCGCTTGAACCTGGGAGGCAGAGATTTGCAGTGAGCCGAGACTGTGCCATTGTGCTCCAGCCTGGGTGACAGAGTGAGACTCTGTCTTAAAAACAAAACAAAACAAAAAATCCTCATGGGATCTGATGGCTTTAGAAGGTAGAGTTTCCCTGCATAGTTCTCTTTACCTGCTGCCATCCACCTAGGATGTGACTTGCTCCACCTTGCCTTCCACCATGATTGTGAGGCTTCCCCAGCCATATGGAACCTCTTTCTTTTGCAAATTGCTTACTCTCCGGTATGTCTTTATCAGCAGCATGAAAACAGATGAATACAGTCTTCTACTGGTTAAATCCATATGTAGTTGAGCAATTCCAACAGCATCCCTTTACACATCCCTTTTATAGATCATAAAAAAAACTTAAGCAAAATTTCTGATGATCCGTAAAACTTGTCTTAGTCAATCTCTGCTATAAGAGTACTAGAGACTGGGTAGCCTACAAAACAAACACTGATTTCTTACAATTCTGGAGGCTGGGAAGTCTGAGATCCAGATACCTACGGATTCAGTATCTGGGGGAGGGGGCCCACTTCCTGGTTTGTAGACAGCCACATTTTTGCTGTGTCTTCCCATAGAGAGGGAGAAAGAGAGAGCCAACTCTCCCATCTCTTGCTAAAGGCACTAATCCCATCCTGATGCCTTCATCTTTGTGACATAATTGCTTCCAAGTGCCCCATATCCTAATGCCATCACATTGGGGATTAAGATTTCAACATATGAATTTGGGGTGGACACAAACATTCAGTCCAAAGAACTTTCACTCAACCAAAGCATGTCCTTTAATATACAAAAAGGAGTCAATAAAAGACGTCTTTACGTTGGCAATTCAGCTCCCCAATCCACCTAAAGCATAGTCAAGTAGTAAACAACCAATTCTTTATACAGATCTGTGCAAACAAATGAGAGCTCATGATTAAGAGCAGTTATTCACTACAAAAAGCATTCCTAAGGAAATTTCCACCCCTGATGTGTTTATATTCTAAGTTGGCAAGGGGGAAGAAAAACATTGGTTCTTTTTTTTTCTCTCATTTTCTTGATACATAAATTGCATGGAAAGGAACAGTTATTTGTTAGAGGGGATGGTCATAAAAGAAGGCTCAGAGAAGAAGTGTGCCTCTTTGCAGCAAAGAAGATGAAGAAGCTCTGCAAGATGTTTCTAGCCCTGCAAAATTTGGTCAAGTTATCCTTGACACTCTTCCACTAAAAACACCTAAAATTCCAGATTAAATGTAAGAAGTATTCTCTTAAATGCATGGCTAGGTTTATGGGAAAAAAAAAAAAAAAAAAAAAAAAAAAAAAAAGGCCAGGTGTGGTGCCTCACGCCTGTAATCCCAGCACGTTAGGAGGCCGAAGCAGGTGGATCACCTGAGGTCAGGATTTCGAGACCAGCCTGACCAACATGGTGAAACCACGTCTCTATAGAAAATACAAAAATTAGCCAGGCACGGTGGCAGTCTCCTGTAATCCCAGCTGCATGGGAGGCTGAGGCAGGAGAATCACTTGAACCCACCAGGCGGAAGTTGTAGTGAGCCAAGATCATGCCACTGCGTCCCAGACAGAGCAAGTCTCCATCTAAAGAAAAAAGAAAAAAAGAAATGGAAATTCTAAGACGTCAAAAACAAAGCTAGATGAGGATTTATGGGAGGAAAGAAAGCCCTGAGGCCTAAGGCCAGCAGCTGCCTGAGCATATTCTGCTAACCGTGGGAAAGCAGACCTTCAGTATTAGTTGCATAGCTAGGGTGCACGCAAGATGAGCATTTCCATCAGAAACCCTGAAACGGTGAACTAGAAAAAAAACCAGTCCTGTAAAGGCGCCAGTAGGAAAATGAGTCTGTCTCAGTTTCAAGTCTAGGTCAAAGGGGGAGGGCTCCTCTGAAGCTTCTTAACCACAAGCCAGGCCTTAAGCAGGTTTGTGGCTTCAATTAACACCACCTCCATGGACAGAAAAACTTCAAACTGAGTATTTAATCCAAAATAGTCACAGATGGGTGGTGTCTCCAGGAGCCTGACAACAGCAAACTAAAATCTTCACCCACACGCAGGTCCTCAAAGAATTCCCACTGACAAAGTTTCAAGAGGCTTGAACTTTTAATCAAAAACCACATTCACGTGAAGAAACAGGTCTCCATGACTGAGAGCAAACAGATTCCAACATACAGCAGACTAGCAGAAGCACCAGATTTTAAAAATTATCAGATACACAACATAAAGTAAGTATGCCAAACATATTTAAATTTAAAAAAAATTAAGAGTAAAAAAATCAAAAAATGATAAAGACCAAGCAAATTTGAAAAATAAGAAATTGAAACTTCTAGAAACAAAAGCAGAAAACTTGACTCTTAGAAACTCCATGAATATGACAAACAGGCGGTTAGATGTAGTTGAAGAAAGAATTAGTGGACTGGAAGATAGAACTAAAGAAATTACTCAGAATGCAGTGGAAAGATAGAGAAAAATCCAAAATATAATGTTAAGAAACAAGGAAGGGGTTCTAGAGGAAATGCTAGAGGAACAGGGGAGATGTAATAGTTTGAGAATTTCCAAATTTAGTTTAAAGAACAAATTCTCAGTTTGAGGATTCCCAGTGAATTCTAATCTGGATTGTTACCCTACACATGCATAGCTTTGTCCTCCAAATGTACCCATTAGTTTAAGTCAGCGGAGCAGCAGGCTCGAAGTATTATGCTAGTGAGTCACTCTACACATAGAAGAAAACAGAAGGAATAATGAATAAACAATACTATCCTACAATAAAGACTAATTTCAGAACACACAAAGAGAGGTAAAGCTAAAATACTCAGCAACAATAGCACATAAGCTAGAAGGAAAATTACTAGAGTAAAAATATGTCATAAGGTCCTGGTATTCTTTGGAAGGAAAATAAAGATAAAGATATTTTGAGGCAGAGTCTCACGCTGTCACCCAGGCTGGAGTGCAGTGGTGAGATCTTGGGTCACTGCAACCTCCACCTCCTGTGTTTAAGCGATCCTCCTGCCTCAGCCTCCCAAGTAGCTGGGCTTACAGGCATGCACCACCATGCCTGGCTAGTTTTTGTATTTTTAGTAGAGACAGAGTTTCACCATGTTGGCCAGGCTGGTCTCGAACTCCTGACCTCAGATGATCTGCCTGCCTCAGCCTCCCAAAGTGCTGGGATTACAGGCGTAAGGCACCACACCCAGCCAGGACATTAATTTAGACTTCATGAAATGTGCTTATTAGAGTTTCAAGGCTAATTATTAAAATACTAACAACATAGTTTAAATCTTGAACAGTAGACTATGCCTTCTCCCCTCTGGACAGATAAATCCACTCTTCAAGGGAAATCAAGTTCTAATCAGAAAGTTACTTGATGAGTAGGGAATCAGATTATGGAGGGTAGAGTTCAAGGCTACAGGAAGCTGTGATTAAAAAAAAAGATTGGAAGTTTCCAGTCTGATGCAGCCAGCCTGACATGAGGAACATATTCCAGATTTATTATTTATTATTTACTTATTTATTTTTGAGACAGAGTCTCACTCTGTCACCCAGAGTGAGTGCAGTGGTGTGATCTCGGCTCACTGCAACCTCCGCTTCCTGGGCTCAAGCAATTTTCCTGCCTCAATCTCCTAAGTAGCTGGGATTGCTGGCACCCACCACCATGCCCGACTAATTTTTGTACTTTTAGTAGAGACAGGGTTTCACCATGTTAGCCAGGCTGGTTTCGAACCCCTGACCTCAAATGGTCTGCCTGGTTGGCCTCCCAAAGTGCTGGGAATATAGGCATGAACCACCATGCCTAGCCCACAGATTAACATTTAAATCTCATCTAAAAGCAGTATCTCCACAGTACCATTTAGACTAGTGCTGACCCGAATATCTGGGTACTGCTGGCCAAGTTGACACATAAAATTCATCACATGGCTGGATCATGAACATGTGTAGCTTGGAGGAAGAGCCAACGGGGTGTGCTGAGAGGAGAGCTGAAAGGAGAGATTTTGTCCCCACGCACCTGGAATTATAGGGATGCCATTAACCAAGATGGAGAGACTGCCAAAAAGCAGACAAGGGAGGTAGAGTCAAAGCATGAGATCAGGGGTTCAGGCTTTGAAGTCTGAGACATCTATCAGACATCCAAATAGAGGTGCAGCTGGATATATGAATCTAGAGTTCAGGGGAGAGGCTCCGGCTGGAGCTAAAAAGCTTCTATCATCTTCTCCATGAGCCTTTTGTAAGATTTCCCACACAGTTCCTAAATTAAAACAAATCCTTTGTGCCCCAGTTTGGGGTATGGGAAACAATGATAATTAAAAACCGAGTGGGCTTAAAGTGTAAGGAGATGAGCTTTGCAGAGGAGGCCACAGGCTAACCCAGGCTGGGTGACGAGGGTTGAGCAGGAGCCTGCCAGCTGAAGAGAGGCTGGAGGGAGAGTAAACAGATCGCCTTCACTGAAAAGATGAAAGTGATACTAAATCAGGATCGCCCTGGAACATTGCTGCCACCCAGGCGCACAGTATTGTGACCAATCGTTTCTCAGAGACATGGTTTGTGAACAAGAAGAGCAAAAGCATGATGTCTCCTTGACGAGCACGGCTCCCAGAGTCCTTTTTCGGAGTGTTCATTCTAGCCCCACAGTTCTAACCTAGGACAAGTAATTTCATTCCTCTGCACCTCCCTTCCTTCAAATGTTAAAATAGAATCGCACTCCTGCCCACTTCCTGGGGTTGCTGGGAGAACTAAATGCTATGACTGCATTACCCAGAGTCCCTGCTCCATAAATATTAGCTCTGATCATGGCTATCTGTCTCTCCGACTTCCAATGCTGTAAGAGCCTTAGATCCATACCCACTTGTATCACCAGCTCACAGGTTAAGCAAGTGTCTGACGAGTCAAATTGAACAGGAAAGTGGCACATCGCATGGCATGAAGGAAAGGAATGCTGTTCCTTGAACTCGCCTGCACCTGACCTTGCCTCTTGCCCTCCTGGGTTAATGCTTCTGCCTGTGCCTTGGGTCCCAGACACGCTCACCTTCTCAAGAACTGCGCTTTTTTTTTATGCCTCTCTTTCCTTATCTTTGGCTTTTCCGTAGATCCTTTCCCTCTGCATTTTAACATGCCCAGAGGTTTCCCACTTAAACACGAATGAAACAACTCACCCTTTCACCCCACTGCCCTCTCCGGTTTTCTTCCAGTTTCTAAACTTCCGTTGTCAGCCAAACTTCTTCTTTGTGTGTGTGGGGGGGAATAGACATGTGATAATGATACTTTAATGATTTTTTTTTTTTTGACATGGACTTTTACTCTTGTCACCCAGGCTGGAGTGCAATGGCGCAATCTCAGCTCACTGCAACCTCCACCTCATGGGTTCAAGTGATTTTCCTGCCTCAGCCTCCCGAGTAGCTGTGATTGCAGGCATGTGCCACCACACCTGGCTAATTTTTGTATTTTTAGTAGAGACAGGGTTTCGCCATGTTGGCCAGGCTGGTCTCGAACTCCTGAACTCAAGTGATCCTACCACCTCGGCCTCCCAAAGTGCTGGGATTATAGGTATGAGCTACTGCTCCCAGCCTGGATCTTGATTTGAATGCAAATGAGAGTATGTGTATGTGTCTAAGAGGGTGACAGACTTGGGGGAAGCAGGCTGCATGAAAAGGGAGAAAGGGGGGAAAGAGGAAAGAGAAAGGGAGAGGAAAGAGAAAGGAGAATGAGAAAGGGAGAAAGAGGGAGGAGGAGAAGCAGAGGGGGAGCACCAATATCTCCCCACCACCTGGAACCTTCTGGATCCTGTGGGGCCCTGGAAATGATCTGCCTACGGCTTTAGACATGGAGACTTTAGGATGCCATCAGAACACCCTCATTTTGGCAGACCTCTTGGGCCATTATGCTTCTCCATCTCACTCAAAAATTGATGGTGGCTTTTCCAAGCTAGCTTTCATTTGCCTTGAGATTGTCAGAATTACCTAGTAGCTTCCATTTTTCTCGCCTCCTCTCATCAATGCCAGTATTGCTTTCATACTCTAAGGACTGCTGTCTTTTATTACCTTCTCTTTCATGATGAGTTAACTACACACACACATACACACACACACACACAGCTCTCGGGATCAGAAAAAATGTCGTCTGGAAGGAGTGTAAAAGCACTTGTAAACTTTATTTGTAAACCACATACAGTCTAGAAAGAGCGTCAAATATTTTCCTTCTTTTTTCTTTTTTTTTTTTTTTTTGAGACAAAGTCTTGCTCTGTCGCCCAGGGTGGAGTGCAGTGGTGCTATCTTGGCTCACTGTAGCCTCTACCCCCCTGAATTCAAGTGATTCTCCTGCCTCAGCCTCCTGAGTAGCTGGGATTACAGGCACCTGCCACCATGCCTGGCTAATTTTTGCATTTTTAGTAAAGACGGGATTTTTACCATGTTGGCCAGGCTGGCCTTGAACTCCTGACCTCAGGTGATCTGCCCCCTCAGCCTACCAAAGTGCTGGGATTACAGGCGTGAGCCACTGTGCCCAGCCAAATATTTTCTTAAAAGGTACACTCTAAAGTAATTCAAGGGCTGGGTGTGGTGTCTCACACCTGTCATCCCAGCAGTTTGGGAGTCCCAGGTGGGCGGATCATGTGAGAGGAGGAGTTCAAGACCAGCCTGGCCAACATGGCAAAACTCCATCTCTACTATGAATATAAAAATTAGCTAGGTGTGGTGGTGGGCACCTGTAATCCGAGCTACTCGGGAGGCTGAGGCGGTATAATTGCTTGAACCCAGGAGGCGGAGGTTGCAGTAAATTGAGATGGCACCACTGTCCTCCAGCCTTGATGACAGAGCAAGACTGTCTAAATAAATAAATAAAGTAATTCAAGCAGAATTTTAAAATAAAGTCTTCTCCAATTTTTTCTGAGCAAGGAAAAAGAAATCAGCATTTGTTGCGGATGTACAAAATGCCCAGGACTGCACTAGACTCACCTCTGTCTCCGTGGTATGTGATATTCCTAGCAATGCTTGGACACAGAGACCAGCGTCCTCATCTCACAGATGGGAAAATAAAAAGAAAGGGCCTGGGAAGATGACATGCCTTCACTGCTAAGTAATGAAACTGGAATCTGAGCTGAGCTCAGTCTTTTTCAAATGCATTAGACTTTTTCCACTCTAGGAAAACTTCCTCATCTCTGACTTCCAGGTAGACTCAGGTTAGTAAGTGTCACATCACAGAAGGCTCTAGCCAAGGCCACAATGAGGAAAGCAAGGATTTTAGTACATCAATTCCACCTTTTCTGCCCATGATTTCACAAAGCAGATGGTTTGATATGAGCTTAATGTTTTTGTCTGGAATTATTCTACCCGAATGTAGGAAAGGCAAGGACAGCCCTTCACCTTCTGGTAAAATCCAGGCCTCAATTTATCTTGCTCCCTCCATTTTAATCTCTTCATTGAGGGAAAAAAAATGCTAAGTGACTCTTGTCCAACATGAGTTTAGTGGTCAAAGGCAGAGTAGAAATTACTTAGATGATGCCCATAGTAACAATATACTCATGATGACAGCCATATTATTCAGGATAAAGTCCAGGCAGCTGAAACAGATAGACTCTAAAAGATAGTGACTCACAGAAAGTCCTTGTCATATAGGCAGTCCCAAGGTTCGGGATAGTGAGAGGGCTCATGAAGTCACTTGAGGACCCAGGCCCTTTCCACCTCGTTGCTCTGCCATACTGCAGGGCACTGTCTTCTCCCATGGTCAGTGCTGCGTGGGAGCACATGCACATTCCAGCTTGTGAGAAGAGGAATGAGCACCGCTGCAGGATGAGGGCTTATCTTCCATGCTGAGGATGGCCTAGAAGCTGCACTATCATCACTGCACACGATCTGCACTTGGCCACAAGGCCACACTCGCAGCAAAGCAGACAAGAAGTGTAGTCTCTCCCTGAGTCCAATGGCAATTCTGTTCCTGTGGAAGAAGGGAAGACCAGATTGT
The DNA here is from genome assembly GCF_009761245.1 of Sapajus apella. Taxonomy (NCBI): domain Eukaryota; kingdom Metazoa; phylum Chordata; class Mammalia; order Primates; family Cebidae; genus Sapajus; species Sapajus apella. The sequence goes on from NW_022437063.1 coordinate 2,340,076, forward strand.
AGTGTCCAATTATTAATTGCAACGTCTGCCATAATAACAATCATAGTTTACATCTGTACTTTGCTTTACAGTCAACCAAATGCTTTCCTACCCTCCAAGTCACCTAATCTAACAACAAACTTTTGAGTAGACACCGTTTCTCTCATGTTATACAGGAGAAAACAGTACAAAATGGGTTAAGGAAGTAGGGTAAGGCCTAAGTTGGAATTTTAAATGCTCAGTGGGAATGAACTTCCTGTGGTGACTAAATATTGGCAGAACCCAAAAGAAAAGCTTGTTCAATTTGTTCTAAGAACCTATGAACTGAGAAAACAGAATGACAAGGCAGGGTCTTTGACCCTAAAGACTTCACAACAGCTGGGGAGAGCAAAACAGTGCTTGCAGTATATAGGCAAGCCTTGAAGATATGAGCTTTGCGGGTTTGGTTCTAGAATAAAGCAAGTATCTTGATAACGTGAGTCACATAAACTGTTTGGTTTCCCAGGGCATATAAAATTCATGTTGATACTATACTGTAGCCTATTAACTGTGCAATAGCATTATGTCTAAAACAATGTACATACTTTAATTTAAAAATAGTTTATTGCTGGCCAGGCGAGGTGGATCATGCCTGTAATCCCAGCACTTTAGAAGCCTGAGGTGGGTAGATCACAAGGTCAGGAGTTTGAGACTGGCCTGGCCAACATGGAGAAACCCTGTCTCTACAAAAATTAGTCAGGCTTGGTGGTGTGCACCTGTAATTATGGCTATTGGAGGAGCTGAGGCAGGAGAATCCTTTGAATCCAGGAGGCAGACGTTGCAGTAAGCCAAGATCGTGCCACTGCACTCCAGCCTGGGTGACGGAGTGAGACTCTGTCTCAAAAAAACAAAACAAAACAACAACAAAAAAACCCCAAAACAAACAAAAACAACAAACAAACAAACAAACAAACAAGCAAAACCTTTATTGCTAAAAAATGCCAGCAATCATCTGAGTCTTTAGTGAGTCACAGTCTTTTTGCTGGCTGAGGGTCCTTCCTTAGTGTTGATGGCTGCTGATTGATCAGGGTAGGGTTGTTGAAGGTTGTGTTGGCTGCAACTGTTTCTTAAGGTAATGATAAAGTTTGCCACATCAACTGACTCTTCATTTCACAAAAGACTTTTTTGTAGAATTTCTACATAATATATTTAATCCTTTGGTGTCATTTCAACAATGTTCATAGCATCTTCACCGGGAGTAGATTCTATCTCAAGAAACCACTTTCTGGAAGCTTAATCATAAGATATTATGAACACAAAAAAGGGAAGAAGAGACACTGGGGTTTATTAAGGGGAGAGGGTGGAAGGAGGGGCAGGAGCAGAAAATATAACTATTGGGTACTAGGCTTAATACCTGGGTGATGAAATAATATGTACGACAAACCCCTGTCACACGTTTACCTATGTAACAAACCTTAACGTGTACCCCCTAACCTAAAAGTTAAAACAACACTTTCTTTGCTTATCCACAAGAAGCAATTCCTCATCCATTCAAGTTTGATCATAAGGTTGCAACAATTCACTCACATCTTCAGGCTCCACTTCTCATTCCAATTCTCTTGCTGTTTCCACCAGATCTGCAGTTACTTCCTCCACTGAAATAGAAAACCCCTCAAGATCATCCATGAAGGTTAGAATCCACCTCTTCCAAATTCCTATTAATATTGATATTTTGACCTCCTCTTGTGAATCACAAATGTTCTTAATGGAATATAGAATGGTAAATCCTTTCCTCAAGGTTTCCAATTGACTTTGCCTGGACCCAACACAGGAATCACTATCTATGGCAGCAACAGCCTTATGAAATGTATTTTAAATGATAAGACTTGAAAGTTAAAGGGAGCGGGAGTATGAGCCAGAGTGGTCGGGTAAGCAGTTTGGCAGGAAGGACAGTTACAGAACAGGTAACTAAAAGTGACTCAGGTCAGAGCAGGTGATCAGGGTGAATCAGGATGGAACAGATGACCAAGGGAACCGATGTGAACTGATTAGAACTGGTGGAAAAGGTTGTTTACTGAAACTATGAGGAAGCTGAACTTTAAAACAGAGGACAAAGAACTGAACATACTGACATACTGATTCTTTGAAGAAAATTCCAGAACTCACCATACCCAACAATTCTCTCCTGTTGGATTTTTTTTTACAGCTCTTTCTCTTCAAACTTCCTTAACATGTCTTGGCTTAGTTGTTCTGCTTAATTTTCTAAAAGAAGCAGCTTCTCTGAATAAGGTGGAGAGTTAAGGGAGGTTCTAGTAAGTGCTGCGTTTATGAGTCTTTCCAACAGCCCACAGATGCATGCTATGACGCAACACCCAACCAGAATGCGTACATCCACTACAGGGCTATGAGAGAAGTGAGAATTGAGGCTATGATTCCTTTCCATTTACCGAACCGTTTTTCTAGCCACCTTGTGAAGGGGTCATTTATCCCTAAGTTTGGACAGAGCAGTTAGACCTTGCAATGCCTTTGTTAAACTTCCATCTGGGAGGTATCGTTTGAGATGAAGGTACGACACTGGGTTTTAATCACGATGCAAATTCCTCCTCTTTCTGCTAGTATCATGTCTAAAGCTATTCTATTTTCCCAAGCTATCTGGCTAGTAGCTCCTAATTGCTCAGCTGTTCCTTTAACAGCATCTCTAGTGCAGTTAATAAACCACTGTTGGTTGTAATAAATGTAATTTATCCAATCTACATTCTTTTTTTTTTTTTTAAGATGGGGTCTGACTCTGTCATCCAGCTAGCATGCAGTGGTGCCATCTCAGCTCACTGAAAACTCCACCTGCCAGGTTTAAGCAATTCTCTGCCTCAGCCTCCCCAGTAGCTGGGATTACAAGTGTGTGCCACCACGCCTGGCTAATTTTTTGTATTTTAGATGGGGTTTCACCATGTTGGCCAGGCTGGTTTTGAACTCCTGATCCACCACCTCGGCTTCCCAAAGTGCTGGGATTACAGGTGCAAGTCACCGCAACGAGCCCAAATCTACGTTCTTAATGTCACCTACCAAAATATTGACTCAAGTCTTGCAGCCATTTGATCTCAGCCTTTAAATTTATCTGGTACCCTTCGTGGGACTCCAATTGCATCTAAATAAACGTGAGAGTCAAAACACACATAAGGGGCTTCTCGTGCTTTACGATGCTGTTGTTTTTTTTTTTTTCCTTTCTCTGGCTGATGAAATGCCAGGGTGAAAGGCATAGCCAATTGGACTAGAGCACAAGTGCCACTCCAGTTACTTGGCGGAGGGTCCGGTAAAGGTCCACCACAATACCACCATAATCTGCTTGGGGATGAACAAGGGCTCGTTGGTAAGCTCTTGAGAAGTCTTAAACTCATTGCATCACTTCAGGTCTCCAAGGAACGCTCAGTTTCCTCCTTGTCGTGAGAGACACGAAGTGAACTTAGTGTTCAGAGATAGAAGCAGGCTGACCGGTAGTGTATTGCACTTCAGGAGATAGCCGAGAGAGAGCTTGGCATGACTTGTTACCCCAGGCTGTAGAATCCTGGAAAAGAATTACCATACAGCCCATGCCTGGTCAACTGGAAGACTGTCCTAGTGGAATGGGGACATCTGGGCCTCTGGCCAGCCGTGCACACAAGTATAACAATTGCTTTTGTTTAACATACAGATGGCATATTTGATTCATTCCAACCAGGCATTTGCATCTTGATATCCTGTCTCTATTGCTAAAGTTGGTTTTAAATCATTTACTTCTACAACATCTACTTTGGTCCTATCATTGAGTATGGAAGGATGACAGTTTGATCAGAAGGTCCAAAAGGAGAAGAGGAGGAAGGGGGTGAAGAAGATGAGGGATTAATAAGATGCATTTCAAAAGACCCTTTGAGGTCTGTGCCAGCAAGGTTGGCTCCTGTGCCACAGCAACCTAAAGTGGGTCGGGATTGGTAGGGTTTAGTAGAGGTAAGAAGAGAGAACTGCGCTGGATCGCATTGGTACTGCTGACAATTAGAAGGAACGCTTTCTTTGGTAAAACGGACGAATGGTTTTGGAAAGGTGAAGCCCTTTGAGGAAGTCCACCCTTCTCCTCAGTGGCCCATTGGACGTCATCCCAGGAGGGACAGTACCATCTGGAAACTCGACCTTATTTAGTTCCCAAAATTTGAGAAATGTGGGGGGCTTGGTTTCTATGATGCAAGGGTCGCGTAAGTCAGAAGTTACTTTGGAAGGACAGATATATTTTTCTGAGGAGGCCAGTTGCTTTTGGTTTTGGAGATCCCCACAAGGTGTGGTGAGACAGGCATCAAATGTGATTGTCGGAGGGAAAGGTGACCTGGTTACATTAATAATGAGGTGGTCAGCAGTAGAACATGGAAGGAAGGAGTAATAAAATAAATGAAGGCGGGTTAAACTTTTCTTAGCTTTAGTTTGGTAGGGTTTCCTCCCGGACTACAGAGCCTTCTTGACTTGGGTGTGATGAGTCCATCCTCTTTTTGCTGTCTGGTCTGTGGTTTCAGTAGTTAGGAGAACTAGGTAAGGTCCTTCCCAGGCTGGTTCGAGCTTTTCCTTCTCTCCAACTTTTGATGAGGACGTGGTCCCCAGGCTGATGCTGGTGTACTGGAAACTCTAGGGGTGGCACCTGTGCTAAAAGACCTTTTAGTTCTGACGGAAGAGAAAGTGGAAGATACACCAAGTATATAATTTCTGAGAAACTGATCTTTTCTTTCAAATGTAGGAAGATCAGTGGTAGAATGTAGATAAGGCAATCCATAAAGCATCTTATAAGGGGATAGGCCATGTCTTTTTGGGGAGCAGTTCGGACTCTCAACAGGGTGATAGGCCTTTCTACTTTCCCTGATGAAGGTGGGTGCCAGGGAGTATGACATTCCCATGTTATATCCAGTACCTGAACTAATTTCTTAATGCCATGTGCAGTGAAATTAGTCCTATTATCTGAATCAATGTTTTTTTAATTAATCTAAACCTGGGTATAATATTTTCAACTAATGTCTTGACTACATTATTAGCAGCTGTACTTAAAAAGGGAGTAACTTCTACCTACTGAGCAAGGTGATCTACTATTACTAACAGATACTTTAGGCAACCAATTGGGGGCATCTCTGTGTAATCAATCTGGATACTTTGGAATGGCCTTAAGCCTGGATTCTTTCCCCCAAGGGGTAATCTTTTTATAGCTTATTAGTTTTCTTACCTACTAAGCAACTATCTGTAACTTGTTTGGCCTGGGTATAAATTCCTATATACCCATAAACTCTGAGAACTGCATCACACACGGCCTGGGGCCCCCAATGGGTCCCTTGATGCAGCTGGAATAAGATTTCCCTCATAAAGTGTTTGGATAACATTTCTTTCTGGTCTGGCACTATCCATTTTGCTTCTGAATTCCCTTCAGCACCTATTTTCATTAGTTTTTTAGACCAAAGAAAGCCAAACACCATTTTATATCTGACAAAGCTTCCTGTATGATTTTATACTACATAAGCTAAATTTCACCTTTATATTAGTGTGCTATGAATGTTAAACTCAATTTTAATATATCTTGTAGTCATATTTATCCAATCTTAATGTCTGACCATAAGTTAAGATTTTTATAGACTCTTTTTAACCCTTTATAATTTTTCTTAAAGAACAGGTTAGTTCTTTAAGAAAAACCCGTTTTGCTTTTATTTTAATGTCCAGTTTAAAGAAACACTGGATGGTACCCCTTTAACTTTAGCCAATATGTTTACATAAACAGAATTTTCTTTATAATTAACATTTCAAAGCTTGCTTAAACCTTTAAAACAATTTTTTAGCCTTTTAATATAGGTAAAAATTTACATTCTTATGCTTCCTTATAATCCTTTTACCAAAAGTATATTTTGCCTTCCTTACACACCTTGCCCATAAACTGTTTCTTCTATAGTTGTACATTTAGGAGGCCTAATTACTTTTATTTTTATTTTATTTTATTTTTGAGATGGAGTTTCACTCGTTACCCAGGCTGGAGTGCAATGGCATGATCTCAGCTCACCACAACCTCCACCTCCTGGGTTCAGGCAATTCTCCTGCCTCAACCTCCTGAGTAGCTGGAATTACAGGCACGCGCCACCATGCCCAGCTAATTTTTTGTATTTTTAGTAGAGACGGGGTTTCACCATGTTGACCAGGATGGTCTCGATCTTTTGACCTCA
>NW_022437063.1:2346345-2412728 GCF_009761245.1 Sapajus apella
GGCAATTCTCCTGCCTCAACCTCCTGAGTAGCTGGAATTACAGGCACGCGCCACCATGCCCAGCTAATTTTTTGTATTTTTAGTAGAGACGGGGTTTCACCATGTTGACCAGGATGGTCTCGATCTTTTGACCTCGTGATCCACCCACCTCGGCCTCCCAAAGTGCTGGGATTACAGGCTTGAGCCACCGCGCCCGGCCTAATTACTTTTAAATTATACAACATGTCATGGATAAATTCTCTTGGATAACATTTTTCACAACTTTCAATCTTTGACATGCCTTAACTTTCTGACTTGTTGTAAACATCGCTTTAAACAACCAGCTAATTTACCTTAGGTCAAGAATTTACCATATAAAATTCTTATTTATGTAAGTTCTCACCTTTCTTTTTTTTTCTTATTGTCAAAGATGAGAACTATTTTTTTTTCCCAAAGCAAACTTTATGTCTGTGGATTAGACTGCCTAAGGCCACAAGATTGGAACTTAGGATAATACATGTTACACTGTTAACTTTCAGCAAACTTTACTTTTGTGGAAAACCTTTTAAGTTTGGGATTTTAATTATGTGCTAGGTGTAGGGCCTAGGGCCAAGACAGAAGTGCAGATAAGGTCTGGCTTATTCTAGCATTTAACTCCATGTGTCCTAGGTTTTACTTAGCTGTAAAGCAGGCCAGTTGCACAGCTAAGAAACGGTAGCCTGTTTGGCTATCTGATCAATAGTTCTAAGGTCTTGCACTAACTGGTATGACCTGTCTGGCTTCTTTACAGACAGTATTGGAGTGTTATAGGGAGACAGACATACAGGGTTCAAGAAGCCCATCGCGGAGAAGACCTTTAATTATTAATTCTAGGTTTTAAATTTATCTTGGCTTTTAAAGGAATAGGGTATTGTTTTCTTTTTATTATTTTCCTAGGGACTTTAAATTTAGCATGAATTGAAGGAATCTGTCATTTCCTCAGTTCTCATTTCTTTCTGTTGTTGTTTCTTTGTTTACCATATCTTGGGATGGATGTGTTCCTTGTCTGCAGTGGTGAGCAAGTTTAGGGAGGGGAGGAATTTTCCCTGATTAATACAGAGGCCTAAGCCAAAATTTAGCATTAAATGTCTCTAATAGGTTTATTCCTGCCTCTGGAATTAACGGAAATTTAGTATTAGTTGATTTGCTTTTTTTTTTTTTTTTTTTTAAAGGAAGAGGGGGGATTGTTGCTTTGAGGGAAGTTACGCTTATTTTTCTTTGTCTTTTTGTTTTTTTCCTTTTTGTGGAGAACGGGGGTCTCACTATATTGCCCAGGCAGGTCTCGAACTCCTGGGCTCAAGCTATCCTCCCGCCTCTGCCTCCCTATGATTTGCTTTTACATACGACATTTATTCTTTTTCCCATTTGGGACATTCTCTTTTGAAGTGACCTACTTTTAATTTGAAACATTTGTTTTGTCCTCCTTCTCTCCCTTTGCCTCTGTCTTTCTCTCCCTCTTTCCCCTCTCTTTACCTCTCCCTCTCTCTGCCTCCCTGTCTCTTTCTCCCTCTCTCTCTCTCTGCCTCTCTGCGTTACTCTTTTGTACCCTTTATATTGCCTGGAGAGTGCGGGTCTAGGTTCTTCACAGGTTCTTGCCCGCTGGGTACTTTGCTGCATGGTGGACAGCAGAATTTTTGCCTTCTGCTTGTTTTTCTTCATCTCTTTTTACATATACGTGTATCTTTTCAGTTCTCTATCCTTTGTAACTTCCTGATAGAATCTGGCCAATTATTAGTTATAAAATGACGCTTTAACATCCTGCATATATTCCCATTTGCTCTTTGAGACTTTCTATGAATTTTATAGGTCCTTTTGTTATTATTATTATTTTAATATTTTAACATTAGGCCTAGGGTACTATTAGGGGAAAATTGTTGTTAGCTTTATTCTTTTATCTCTTACCTTACTTGGGGTATTTCCCATCTTGATGGTTTTGGGGTGAGGTTCAATTTCCCTTACCAAAAATTTCTCGCCTTTTGGGATGAGACCCAATTTCCCCTACTGGAAATTTCTCAAGTCCTCTACTACGGGAGGTTTGTGTGAAGATCAGTCCCTCCTAATGGAGATGTCTCGCCTCTTTCTAACACTCCAAGCCACACCAAGGAATAGTTCATTGACCCCCGTAGCTTTTCTTGCCTTGGTATGTTCCAACCAAGGAATACTTACCCCTCCCCTTCCCCCCACATCCCCTTGGTCCCCACCAAGGAAAAACCAGCTCCCGGCATCTTTCCTTGGTCTGTGCAGAGTTGCCTGGTCACCATGGTATTTGTAGGCATTTTTCTCCCACGTTGTTGAGAGTCTGGATTTGTGGGTCTTGATTCCTTACCCATGAGGCTGCCACAATGAGGCAGCGGGACACATCTGCTCACAAGAGAAGACCCAAGACTACCCAGAGGAGAAGGGCTCCCTGTACAGGCCACCAATTAGTTGTTGGATACAATGAGTTCTAAATTTCTCCTCAATGAATCCATATGTCAAGGTCAGGTGCAGTGGCTTACACCTGTAATCCCAGCACTTTGGGAGGCTGATGCAGGTGTGTCATGAGGTCAGGAGTTCACAGCCAGCCTGGCCAAGATAGTGAAACTCGATCTCTACTAAAAGTACAAAAATTAACCAGGCATGGTGGTAGGCGCCTATAATCCTAGCTCCTCCGGAGGCTGAGACAGAGAATTGCTTGAACCCAGGAGGAGGAGGTTGCAGTGAGCTGAGATCACATCACTGCACTCCAGCCTGGTGACAGAGTGAGACTCTGTCTCAAAAACAACAACAACAACAACAAACAAAAACAAAAAAAACAAAAACAAAAAAAAACAAGAATCAGCATGTCAGTATGTTCAGTTCTTTGTCCTCCATTTTAAAGTTTCACTTTCTTGTAGTTTCAGCAAACAACCTTTTCCACCAGTTCTAACCAGTTCACATCTGTTCCCCTGGTCATCTGCTCCATCCTGACTCATCCCAGTCACCTACTCTGACCTGAGTCACCTTTAGTTACCTGTTCTGTAACTGTCCTTTCTGCCTAACTGCTCACTCCACCACTCTGGCCCATACTCCTGCTCCCTTTAAAATAGCCAATCGGAATTAGCTTAGACTGTGCGGTCCAACCCTAGCCAATAGGGGAATGACACAGCAGCAGGGGCTACCTGTGTCAGGGATAAGAACCCCTTCCCCTCTCTTATTCAGGTGTGTGCTCGCCATTGCTCCATCTGTGAGATGCACCCTTCTATAGAAGTAAATTGCCTTGCTGAGAAAATTTATATTTGAGTGCTACTTCTTTTGTGGCACCAAAAATTTACATATAACAAGGGTTCAAAGCCAAACATTGACTTATCTTTCTAGCTATGAAAGTCCTATTAATAGATAGCCTATTCTTGCAGAATAAGGTTGTTTCATATACATTGAAAATCTATTGGGCTGGGTTCAATGGCTCATACTGTTCCCCTGGTCATCTGCTCCGTCCTGTTCCACCAGTTCTAATCAGTAGCTCACATCTGTTCCCCTGGTCATCTGCTCTGCCCTGATCACCTGCTTTGACGTGAGTCACCTTTAGTTCCCTGTTCTGTAACTGTCCTTTCTGCCAAACTGCTCACTCCACCACTCTGGCTCATACTCCTGTTCCCTTTAAAATGGCCAATTGGAATTAGCTTAGACTGTGAGGTCCAACCCTAGCCAATAGGGGAATGACACAGCAGTAGGGTCTACCTGCTCAAGAGGATCACTTGAGTCTAGGAGTTTGAGACCACCACCCTGGGTAACACAGTGAGAACTTTTTCCTACAAAAAATAAAAATAAAAATTAGCTGGGTATGGTGGTGCATATCTTTTGTCCCAGCTACTTGGGAGGCTGAAGTGGGAGGCTCACTTGAGCCCACGAGGTCAAGGCTGCAGTGAAATGTGATCATGCCACTGCACTTCAGCCTGGGCAACAGAGTGAGACCCTGTCTCAAAACAAAACAAAACAAAACAAAACAAAAAACAAAGAAAAAGAAAGAAAACCTGTTGTTTAGTGTAGCCACTGCATCAGAGATTTCAGCCAGGTTTTCTGGATAACTTGCTGCAGCTTCTGCATCAGAACTTGCTGCTTCATCTTGCACTTTTGTTATAGAGATGGCCTCTTTCCTTAAACCCCATGAACCAACCTCTGCTGGCTTCCAACTTTTCTTCTGTAGCTTCCTCATCTCTCTCAGCCTTCACAGAATTGACAAGTTAGGTCCTACCTCCGGATTAGGCTTTGGCTTGGGAATGTTATAGCTGGACTGATCGATTTTCTATCCAAACCACTCGAACTTTCTCCATATCAGCAGTAAGGCTGTTTTACTTTCTTATTCCTGTGTTCAAAAGAGTGGCACTTTTAATTTCCTTCAAGAACTTTTCCTTTGTATTCACAGCTTGTCTGTTTGCCACAAGAGGTGGAGCTTTTGTCCTATCTCAGCTTTTAACATGCCTTCCTCACCAAGCACAATCATTTCTAGCTTTTGATTTAAAGTCACAGATGTGCAACTCTTCCTTTCATTTAAACATTTAGAGGCCATTGTAAAGTTATTAATGGGCCTAATTTCAATATTGTTATGTCTCAGGGAAGAGGGAGGTCCAAGGAGATGGAGAGAGACAGAGGAACAGGGTTTGGAGAAGCACTCACAACACAACATTTATTGATTAAGTTCACCGTCTTCTATGGGCGTGGTTCATGGCAGCCCAAAGCAATTATAAAACAAAGGTCAAAGATCACTGATCATAGGCCAAGCGTGGTGGCTTATGCCTGTAATCTCAGCACTTTGGGAGGCTGAGGCGGGTGGATCACTTGACATCAGGAGTTCCGAGACCAGACTGGCCAAAATGGTGAAACCCCTCTCTACTAAAAATACAAAATTAGTCGGGTGTAGTGGCACACGCCTGTTGTCCCAGATCCTTGGAAGGCTGAGGCAGGAGAATCACTTGAACCTAGGAGGCAAAGGTGGCAGTGAGCCAAGATCGCACCATTGCACTCCAGTCTGGGTGAGAAGAGCGAAACTCTCTTTCAAAAAGAGAAAAAAAAAAAATCAGTGATCACAGATCACCATAATGGATAAAATCATAATGAAAAAGTTTGAAATATCATGAGAATTAGCAAATGTGACACAAACACCAAGTGAGCACATGCTGTTGGAAAAAAGGCATTGATAGACTTGCTTGACACACGGTTGCCAGAAACCTTCCATTTGGGGGAAAAAATGCAGTATCTGTGAAGCGCAATAAAGCAAAGCACAATAAAATGAGGTGTGCCTGTACCGTGAGGAACAGGGCTGCAGGACAGAGAGATGGACACAGAGAAGGGAACGGACAGATAGGGGTCATTCAAGCTAAGAGACATTGAGAAGATACTGATGATGTCTGCTGTGCAAATAACAGAAAAGTAAATAAGCTTTCCCCCCAAAAGGGAAAAAAAAAAAAAACAGCAACTCTAAAATTCTCTGGTAGAAAAATAGAGAAGTAGATTTTTTTTGGCTTTCTTTTGTTTTGAGACGGAGTTTTGCTCTTGTTGCCCAGGCTGGAGTGCAATGGCACGATCTTGGCTCACTACAACCTCTGCCTCCCGGGTTCAAGTGATTCTCCTGCCCTAGCCTCCTGAGTAGCTGGGATTACAGGCATGTGCCACCACACCCAGCTAATTTTTGTATTTTTTGTAGAGGTCTGTGTTGCCTAAGTTGGTCTCGAACCCCAGGGCTCAAAAGATCTGCCTGCCTCCACCTCCCAAAATGCTGGGACTACAGGTGTAAGCCACCATGCTCAGCCCTCCATATGTCTTTATGTGCTGAATATTTCAAAAGAAGTTTGGTAATGTCATATGCCAGTGAGGATTTTCAGAAAATGAAACTCATATTGCTGCTGGGAATATAAATTGGAACAGCCATTAAGGGGAGTAATTTGGCAATACCTTGCGGAGTTTGGATATCTGCCCTGGGACCCAGCAATCCCACACCGAGGAGCCTATGCTAGAAAACCTCTCCTGTATGTGGGCGCAAAGACATGGATAAGGATAGTTCAGGAACCACTGTTTATAAAAACAAATAGAAACAATTGTTTCTAAATGTCCATCAATAACAGCTGACATTTACTAAGTGCTTGCCACACATCAGTGGTGTAGGGGAATGAACACCTAAATAGAAATAAAATGAATAAATAGAATAGCCTACTACTACTATTAAAATGATAAAGAGAACCTAAATATATCAACTATGATAAACCTCAAAAAATATGTAAAAATGGTGAATAACAGGTATGCACAGTATAAATTTTAAAATCATAAAATGATATCAAATAATGCAACTCATAAAAACATAAAGGGGGCCAGGCATGGTGGCTCAGGCCTGTAATCCCAGCACTTTGGGAGGCCCAGGCGGGCAGACCACCTGAGGTCAGGAGTTCAAGACCAGCCTGGCCAACACGACAGAAATCCTCCACTAAAAATACAAAAATTAGCCAGGTGTGGTGGTGGGCACCTGTAATCCCAGCTACTCGGGAAGCTGAGGCAGGATAATTGCTTAAAATCAGAAGGAGGCAGTGAGCTGAGTTCATGCCACTACACACCAACCTGGGTGACAGAGCGAGACTCTGCCTCAAAAAAGAAAAAGAAAAAAATTTTGAAGCGGATATGGTAAAATGTTAACATTTGTTCAATCTGAATGGTGAATACACCCGTGTATTAAATTCTTTTGTATTTTTCTACATGCCTTAGATATTTTGTGTCTGATTTAAAAAAAAAGAAATGTGACCTGCTTTGAGAATGTAAAAAAAAAAAAAAAAAAAAGAAAAAAGAAATGAAAAACTCCCAACTGTAAATGGTTCTTTGATTACAAAGGGAATCAAGGTGTTCATTTCCAGTAATGACAGGCAAGGTAGGACTGACCCAACCACTGAAAACATCTAAACATCTGGATTAAACAAACATCCCATCAGTATTCTGTGTTAGAAGCAAGGGGACAGGGATCAGAGCAGCCATTGGAGCTGGCTGTCCCCACACAACTGCCAAGAACATTGAGACCAGAAACAAGCTGAACCCAGAGAGGTAGGGAGACTGCATGAGAGCACATGCCATTTGTGCACTGAGGATGTTTTCTATTACACTGGACCATGGTCCTGTTCCACGGCCCTCAGGCCAGAATGACAGAGATCAGAACCCAGGACCCACCTATCTTGATGGAAGACACTGCCCATATTGGATCTGGGGCAGCAGGATAAATACAAAAATACAAATCAGATTTTATCATGCATACCGCGCGCACACACACACATACACACACACACACTACTGGGAATGCAGAGGGGGCAGTCTTGAGACTAAGGAATGAAACTGAAGCTCAAAAAGAAAGTAAGCTGCCTTTGGGAGAATGTGGCCATGGGCCAGCCCTCAGGTGGACTGGCATCCAGGGCACTTATAGCATCGTTGGGCCAAGGACTCCTGAAACTCTAACTTGGCTAGAGTCATGACCTGGTGGTGCCCCTAAGAGTCTAGCGGCAGAAGAGGAGGGAAGCTCCTTCCCAGGACTCGGGGAACCCACACAAATAATTCCTCCAGGATAACAGCAAAACATCAAAGATTATTAGACACGTAAAAGAATATGACATGTAAAAAAGCCAAGAAAAAACACAAACGAGAAATAGAGCTGCACAGGCTTCACAAACTGGAATTATCAAGCCTACTTTTAAAAACAATTATGGACTGGGCATGGTAGCTCATGCCTGTAAACCTGACACTTTGGGAGGCCAAGGCTGGTGGGTTGTTTGAGCTTGGGAGTTTGAGAACAGCCTGAGCAACATGGCAAGACCCCGTCTCTACAAAACAAATTTTTAAATTAGCTGGGCGTGGTATAGTCCCAGCAACTTGGGAGGCTAAGGTGGAAAGACTATGAGCCCAGGAGGTTGAGGCTGCAGTGAGCCATGTTCATGCCACCACACTCCAGCCTGGGCAACAGAGCAAGACCCTATCTCAAATAAATAAATAAATAAAACTATGCTTATCATGTTAAATGAAACAAATGACAAAAGTATTTTCAGGGAGCATGAAAGTAAAATGTGAAAAAAATAGATTTGAAAAAGAGCCAAACAGGATTCCTAGAAATGAAAACAGGATATGTAATAACCTACCCTGGGCTAGCATCACTGACTCCACCTTGGCTGTAAACTCCAACACAGCTTCCCCCTCCCTACCATGGCCCCTTTGGGTGCATAACTGGGCCACACTGCCGCTGTGCTTATGTCATGCTGACTCTGTGCTTACCCTACCATATAACCAATGTAACTGCAACCTGCTTGGCAGGCACACCTGCTATTGTGTATAACTCTCTTTGAACCCCCCTTGGTGACTGTATGGAAATACCCTTAGTAGCCAACAATCCCGGGAACCTCCTCCCCGCTGGTTACTAGCTAACTTGCTTATTCTGCTTCTGTAAAATTCCACTTCAGCAAGGCTCCCCCTCCCCTACCTAAATCAAGGTATAAAGGGAAATCAAGCCCCTTCCTTGGGGCCGAGAGAACTTTAAGCCTTAGCCGTTTCTCGGTCGCCAGCTAATTAAAAGGACTCTTAATTTGAAACTCATTATGTGGCACATTCCTCCTAACTTGCTCGGATATTACAGATACCCCAAACTTCAAATTCAATGGACTATTAGTGGCAGACTGGACACAGCCAAGGAGAGAATTAATGAAATGAAAGTCAATGCAGAAGAAATTATCCAGAATGCAGCTTGGGGAAAACAGAAAATACCGAAGAAAGGGTAAGAGATACGTGGGATACAGTAAGGAGGTCTAATATATTTGCTTAAAGTCCCAGAAAGAGAGAAGTGGGAAAACTAGGCAGAGGAAACAACAGAAAAGGTAATGCTGTGAGTTTCACCAACCTGACCGCTTATCCACAGATTTGAGAGCCCAGTAAATCCCAAACAAGGTAAATAAAAAGAAACTGTCATCTAATATATCATAGTGAAGTTACAAAATAAAATAAAAATATTGTCCAAGTGTGTATGGAGAGGATGCCCTTCAAAGCAGCGACGATTAGATTGATTT
Source organism: Sapajus apella (assembly GCF_009761245.1). NCBI lineage: Eukaryota > Metazoa > Chordata > Mammalia > Primates > Cebidae > Sapajus > Sapajus apella. Next base: position 2,355,402 of record NW_022437063.1, read on the forward strand.
TCCACAGCAGTGAGAGAAAGAAGACAACAGTGCAAGGAATCATCTTTTTTTTTTTTTTTTTTTTTTTTTAAAGATGAGGTTTCACCATGATGGCCAGGCTGGTCTTGAACTCCTGACCTCAGGTGATCCACCCACCTCGGCCTCCCAAAGTGCTAGGATTACAGGCATGGGCCACCACCACGCCCAGCAAGGAATCACCTTGAAGAAAACAATTGCCAAGAAAATTTTCAAGAATTAAAATGAAATAAGAATAGTTTTAACAAACAAAATTGAGAGTCTGTATCAGGTCTCTAAATTCTTTGTAGAAATGGTCCCCGACTTACAATGAATTGACTTAAGATTTTTCAGCTTCACAATGATGCAAGAGCGGTACCAATTCAGTGGAAACCATACTTTGAGTAATTATACAGCAATTCTGTTTCCCTTTCAGTATTCAATAAATTGCATGAGATATTCAACATTTTAAATAACCTGTGTGTTAGATGATTTTGCCCAACTGTATGCTAATGTAAATGTTCTGAGCAAGTTTTGAGCCTCTGTTGCCCAGACTGGAGTGCAATGGTGTGATCACAGCTCACTGCAGCTTCCAACTCCTGGGGTCAAGTGATCCTCCTGCTTGCAAGTCCCTGGGATTACAGGCATGAGCCACTATGACTGAGATCTCTTATTAACATAAATTTCCTTCTAAGTAGTGCATTTATTGATTCCCATAAGTTCTGCTGTTATGTCTTCATTTTAATTCATTCCAAAGTATATTCTAATTTCCCTTGTGATTTTCTTTAACCATTCATTATTTATGAGTATGTTGTTTAATTTCCATATCTGTGGATTTCCCAATTTTCCTTCTGTTAATAATTTCTCATTTCATTCCCTTGTGAGTGGAGAGCATACTTTGTATGATTTCAATCCTTTTAACTTTATAAGGTTTGTTTTATGGCCTGATACATGGCCTATCCTTCAGAATGTTTTATGTACACTTATGAAGAATATGTATTCCGATGTTCTTGAGCAGAATGTTCTCTAGGTATCTATTAGGCCTAGTTGCTTTAAAGCATTAAGTCTTCTATTTCCTTGTTGATCGTATGCCCGGTAGTTTTATCCATTACTGAAAGAGGGATATTGCATTTCTCCTTTTAATTGTCACTTTTTATTTCATGTATCTGGGTCTTGTTGCTTTTATGGAAGAACTGATTTTCTAAGGTCTTTATTCCACCATTCCAGAAGTGCTTCCAGCATTGATATCTTATTTCAAGCTAAGAGAATGTATAAGCATTTCAGTTAGAATCAACCTTGTTTTATAATATCTTTTAGGCCACAATATCGAGGTTCATACACTGTGCAATGATCATATTCATTTTCTATAGAATTAACAGTTAACAGATCTTAGCATCAGTGACATATATGAAGATTAAGGTAAATTTGAAGATAAAAACTAATATACCAATCCTAATGCCCTCTTCAGTTTTTCTGTGTAGTAATCATAGGCACCATATCTCTGATATCCTGAAACATTACATTTCTCTTAGGCTGCATATTTCACCTGAAAATCATAATCATGAAACTATACAGCCGTCAGGATTTTATCTCCATCTAGAATCTATATAGGCTCCAACCTAGTTTACCTTAATATACTCAAGGTCTCTAAATTCTTGGTAGAAATGGTCCCTGACTTATAATGAATTGACTTAAGATTTTTGAGCTTTACAATGAAAAGTTTTGTGTAGGCTAGGCTAAGCTATGACGTTCAGTAGGTTAGGTGTGGTAAACGCATTTTGGGCTTATAATATTTTCAACTTATGATGAAGGACATAACCTCATCGTAAGCTGAGGAGCATCTGTATATGACCTTATATAATAAATATTTTACTTAGATTATTTTGGTTTCTTAACTGCACACCTGAACATTACTTCTTTCTTACAAGGTTTGTTTTGTTGTTGTTGTTGTTTTTCTTTTTTTTTGAGAGGGAGTTTCCCTCGTTGCTCAGGCTGGAGTCCAATGGTGTGATATTGGCTTACCGCAACCTCCACCTCCTGGGTTTAAGTGATTCTCCTGCCTCGGCCTCCTGAATAGCTGGGATCACAGATGTGTTCACCACACCCAGCTAATTTTGTATTTTTAATAGAGACGGCGTTTCTCCATGTTGGTCAGGCTGGTCTCAAACTCCTGACCTCAGGTGATCTGCCTGCCTCGGCCTCCCACAGTGCTTGGACTTGGAGTCACAGGCGTGACTCACTGCACCCGGCCCAAGGTTGGTTTTTTACTACAAAGCAAACCTATAATAAAATACTAAATTGGAATTTCATTAGTCTCTATAATACAGAACTTCACCCGGTAGATTATCCTCTAGTCTATATTCATAAAAAGCTCTAAGTTGTTCTTTTCATATCAAGTTCATCCAATTGCAAATACTAAAAACTTATTTTGTATTCAGCAGTCTATTCAAAAACTTATTTTGTATTCAGTTTTGCTGGCAAAAAATTGTGAGCCTAAAGCTCAAAACAATTATGAAAATAGTTAAGCTCAGTCAGAGACTGAGTGGCTTACTGCTATTATAGACATCTGCAATGTAACATGTTCTTCTGGAAGATTCCAATGAGAGTGATTATAGTATCTTTGCCTAATATAGCTTGGTGCAAGTATTCTGCATATATAATTATGTAGATATCTAGTCCTAGATTATCTTATTGCACTTGTGTTCATGGTTGTCAGTATTTGATTCTTCTATTTATTCAAAATATTCTTTATATTCAGATAGAATTATTTGCCAATTGCTCATATCAAGATAGAGACTGGTGTTGACTAACAACTGAGACTTAATTTTTTCCAAATCAGCTTAAATCCTGATTGCCCATGTGTTATGGGCTGAACAGTGTCCCCTGAAAATTGATATATTGAAGCCCTAATCCCCAGTGTGACTTTATTTGGAGATAGGACCAATAAGGAAGTAATTAAGATTAAATTAGGTCATAAGGGAAGGGCCTTGACCACATGCAGGACTACTGTCCTTATGGGAAGAGGCACTAGAGAGCCCTCTCCCTCCCCCCAACCTCTGTCTTCATATGTGCATTGAGAAAAGATCATGTGAGAATGTAGCTTGAAGGCAGCTCTCTACAAGCCAGGAAGAGAGTCCTCACTAGAAACCAACCCTGCTGGACTTTAACCTGGAAATTCCAGCATCCAGAACTGTAAGAAAATAAATGTCTGTGGTTTAAACAACTTATCCTGTGATATTGTGTTAATGGTAGTCTGAGCAAACTAACATACCATGTTTGGCTCTAGAGGTACAAAAAAGAATCAGGCCTAAGTCCTATACTTTAGTAGTACATTGTCTAATGAGAGACCTTTGTGAAAATACAACGTCATAAAAACTTCAAACTCAGCCTGGGAACCCTGAAAGGCTCTACAGAGCACACATTTGAGTAAGGTTTTCAAAGTCCAACTAGGAGAAGAAACAGCAATCCAGGTAGAGGGAATCCCTAGGAAGGACTCAGAGGCATTCAAAGGCAGGATGTATTTGGTGAACACTGAGAGACCAGAGGGCATAGAGGACATGAGGGAGTGCCAGGAGAGGAGACTGAGTAAATAGACCAGGGCAAGATGTCTATGAAAGGCTCTGAGTGTCAATATATAAGAAAATGTTTATTAAACAACGTGTTAGTTTACTAGGGCTGTCACAGCAAACTACCATTGGCTGAGTGGCTAAATAATAGAAACTTATTTTCTCACAGTTCTGGTGGCCAGAAGTCCAAGATCAAAGTGTCAGCAGGGTGGTTCCTTCTAAGGACTCTCTCCCTGGCTGGCAGATGCCTCTTCATATGGTCTTCTCTCTGTCTATGCATCTACTTCCAAATTTGCTTTTTTTTTTTGAGACAAATTTCGCTCTTTTTGCTCAGGCTAGAGCACAATGGTGTGATATCGGTTTACTGCAATCTTCTGCCTCCTGGGTTTAAGTGATTCTCCAGCCTCAGCCGCCTGAGACTACAGGCACCTGCCACCATGCCCAGCTAATTTTTGTATACCTAGTAGAGATGGGGTTTCACCACGTTGACCAGTCTAGTCTAAACTCCTAACCTCAAGTGATCCACTCGCCTTGGCCTCCCAAAGTGCTGGGATTGCAGACATGAGCCACTGTGCCCAGCCCCCCAAATTTGCTCTTCTTAAGAAGACAGCACTCACATCCAGGCTGGCACAGCCCAGGGAAAGGCCCATTGTAGTAGGTTAAATCATGACCACCCAAAGATATCAAGTCCTAATCCCAGGAATTTGGAAATGTTACCTTATTTGAAAAAGAGGTCTTCACAAATGTGACTTAAGGATCTGGAGATGAGGGGAACACACTGAATTATCTGGGTGGGTCCTAAATGCCATCACAGTGTCTTTTCAGGACAGAGGCAAAGGAAGGTAAGGAGACCCGGAGAAGGTGAGGTCAAGGTTGGGGCGGAGATTGGAGTTTCATAGCCACACACTCAGGAATGCTGGGGTAGCCACCTGAAGCTGGAAGAGGCAAGGAATCTACTATAGGGCAAAGTATAAAAAGAATGCCAATTTATTATTTCATCACTTTGAATCTTATTAATTTGGCTTGGTTTTTATTTTGAGATGGTCTCACTCTGTTGCCCAGGCTGGAGTGCACTGGTGCAATCTCAGCTTACTGCAACCTCTGCCTCCTGGGTTCAAGTGATTCTCCTGCCTCAGCCTCCAGAGTAGCTGGGATTACAGGCACCCGCCAACTCGTCCAGCTAATTTTGTATTTTTAGTAGAGACAGGTTTTTGCCACGTTGGCCAGGCTGGTCACAAACTCCTTACCTCAGGTGATCCACCCACCTCGGCCTCCCAAACTGCTGGGATTACAGGTGTGATCCACCGTACCTGGCCTTTATTGTCTTGAATTTCCTCACCAGAGCATTCTCTTTCCCTGTATCAGTATACTTGAGAAATGCAATTATTAATGTTTCTAATGTGGTATTATTTTGTCATATAAAGGTCCTAGGTTCAAATAAATTTGTGAAAATCTTAAATAGTTTAAAGAGCTTTATGTCATAACTTCTTGGTTCCTATGATCACGTGCTTGTGAGGCTCCAAGACTGGGGAGATATGACATCCCAAGCCTATTTAACCATGGAATACTTTTACTTCAGAGCATTTCTCGGCACTGGCATTCCAATGGCTATTTTTTGATAAATGCTCAACTGCAGCAAAGAAAGGAATAGTCTCGGAGATTTTACTCAGACCAGGAAGCAGCTTAGTGATGAAACGTCCATGACCCACTGAACAGAACACTTCAGTAGTAACCAAAACATTTTGTCTCTAGGTTCCTCATCCCTTTCACCTGGACAGGTATGGATTCATACGGCAAAATAATCTTCTCCAAGCCCAGCTTACTTGGCTTTTATTAACAACACCTTCTTCTGAAGACTATTTTTTTTTTTTTTTGAGAGAGACAATCTTGCTCTATTGCCCAAGCTGGAGTCAATAGTGCAATCATAGCAGCCTCCAACTTCTGGGCGCAATCAATCTTCCCACCTTAGCCTCCCTAGTAGCTAGGACTACAGGCTCATGCTAATTTTTTAAAATTTTTGTAGAGATGGGGTTTTGTTTAGTTGCCTAAGCTGGTCTCAAACTCCTGGCCTCAAGCAATCCTCCTGTCCTGGCCTCCCAAAGGAATTATTTTCTTAAATTTGTTTTGATTATTAATTTAGCCAGATAGATTTTCCCTAATCAACTAGACTTTATCTATTGACTACTGAGGCAGCTCTAACAAATTACCACAAACTTGGTAGCTTAAAACATGAGAAATGTATTCTCTCCCAGCTCTGAAGGCTAAAAGTTGAAAATCCAGCAGGGCCACACTCTCTCCAAAGGCTCTAGGGGAGAATCTTTCCTTGCTTCTTCCAGTGTCTGCTGGCTCCAACCCTTCATTCTCTTGCTGTCTTCACATGAATGCCAGCTCCTCCTCCCTTAAGAACACCTGCCACTGCATTTAGTGTCCACCTGGAAAATCCAGGGTCATCTCATCTCAAGGTCCTTAATCACATCTATAAAGACCCTTTTTCCAAATAAGGTCACATTTACTGGTGTAGTGGATTAGGATGCTGGCATGTCTTTTGGGGGCCACTAACTATCCAACCCACTACATCCCTCAAAGAAGTATTAGTACCGGCCTGCCACCAAGCTCGTCTCTGCGTACTTACAAAGGGTCAGACCTGCAAAGGTGAGGGCCGCATCGCGGACAGTAAACCCATCTGGTAGTACCTTTCTGCTTCACCATGTACCATCCCCATCACCTCCTTCAACCAAACAGCAGTAGAAGTCATGATTTCCATTTTACAGACAGACAAATAAACTGAGGTTCCATGAATGTGAGTAAAACCTCCAAGGGCACAAAGCTAGTCAGTGACAGAACTGGAATTCAGACTTGGGGCTTTATGACTATGAAACCACACTCTCAACTCCATCTCACTATCTTCTGCAGTCCTTCTACGACTATTAGTCTTATCTACTTCTGAGCCATACAAAACACATAGAGCAGACAACAAACAACGAGACTTTTCCAGATGTGTGGAGCGTTTTGTATCCTGTTTTCCCATTTCTGGTCTTAACATCCCTGGCTCCTTCAGCCTTCACTTAGATGACATGGCTTGTCCCCTACCCTTTACAGTCACATTCTCCAAATCCGTGGGACTTAAGTCTACATGCTTTAAAGAATGTTTCCCAGAGCACACTAATTATAAACACCAACTTTTATTTAGTACTTATGTGCCAGGTTCTGTTTAAAGCACTTGAATTGTATTACTTAAATCTTCAGTAATCTTGTTAGCTAGGTCACTGTTATTCTCCATTTTGGAGATGAGGAGACACAGAAGTATCCTGCTCTAAGTCACAATGCTAGGAAGTGAAAGACAGTATTAAAATGCAAGCAGCCAATCTCCAGGGCCCTGCATGGTTAGCCTCTACCCTCTATGCTGCCTCCTGTTGTGCCTACAAGTTTGGTCTCAACTGCTGTGAGTAGGAAGAGACCCTTTCCCTCCTTCCAAATATTAAACAATGCCACCTAAGATCATATAACGGTCATATCACATATGGGCATTTGGACATTGCTAAATGTATGCCCAGCACTGATTCCTTTCCTCTTTCTTCTCAAAAGGATCCCAATTTTGTTCATGTATCTATCCTTCCTCCTCCTGAATTAGGGGACGGCAAATTACTAGTTTCCTCCTCAGTGTCAGGGGTACAGATTGACTGGCCTGAAACCAAAGACATCCATTTGATAACTATTCTTAGTCCAGGGATGAACTCGTGCTGAGGTTGACCCAAAGAGAACCAAAGGAACACTGACAATTTTCAGAGGGATTCATACCCATGTATTAGTCAGCTTGGACTGCTTTAACAAAATACCATAGACTGATGGCTTAAGCAACAGTTTATTTTGTCACAGTCCTGGAGGCTGGCAAGTCAGTTCCTGGTGGTTTGCAGGATGGCCACGTTCTGGCTGTTTTCACATGCCGAATGACATCATTTAGCCTTAATTACTTTCTTATTCCAAATGCAATCACATTAGGAATTAGGGCTTCAACATATGAATTTATGGGGGACACAATTCAGTCCATAGCATCCTGTAATGTTCTATGAGGTAAGCAAGGGGTCAAATGTGTGTGCCTTCTACTCCTCCATTCTCTGAGAAGGAATCTCAGTCCCAGACTCTTGCTCTCTAATTTCACTGAATAGAAGCAATTAACTAGGCTCCAAGACAGAGGAAGAAAGAGGACCTGGTATGTGAAAAGTCACTGACAGGTGGGGAGAGGTAAGAAAGTCTGAGAGAAGCACCCCAGGCAAGGCAGATTCAATTTAGATAGGCAACTTAGAGAAAAACCTTGCCCCTGCCCTAAGAAGCCAATGCATCTAGCACCAAGACCTCCTTCCCAGTAAGTCTGTACTGTCCATGCTTTCAACCATTAATGGTAAAACCAGGGCAGGATGCCTTTTTAAACTGCACTCTGAATGTCAGAAATATACTGATTTCAGAAATGACAAAAGTACATTTTTTAACCACAGAAATGGGGTATTTCCAATCCCAGCTTTCGCTCAATAAAGCCTTTCATATTACCCTGCCATGGGCTATTTGTTTCCCTCAAATTCTTATGTTGAAGCCTTAACCTCCAGAACCTCAAAATGTGACTATATATGAAAAAAGGGCCGCAGAATTAATTAAAATGAGGCAGTTAGGAATCAGATGACTGGTGTTTTTTGTTTTTGAAATGGAGTTTTGCTCTTGCCGCCCAGGCTGGAATGCAATGGCGCACTCTCAGCTCACTGCAACCTCTGCCTCCCGGGTTCAAGCGATTCTCCTGCCTCAGCCTTCCAAGTAGTGGGACTACCGGCGTGCGCCACCACACCCAGCAAATTTTTGTATTTTTAGTAGAGATGAAGTTTCACTATGTTGGCCAGGCTGGTCTCAAACTCAACCTCAAGTGATCTGCCCTCCTCGGCCTCCCCAAAATGCTGGGATTACGGGCGTGAGCCACTGCACCTGGTCTTATTTGTTTTTGAGATGGAGTCTCACTCTACTGCCCAGGCTGGAAGCAGTGGTGTGATCTCGACTCGCTGCAACCTCACCCTCCCCAGGTTCAAGCGATTCACCTGCCTTAGCCTCCCAAGTAGCTGGGACCACAGGCGCAAGCTACCACTCCTGGCTACTTTTTGTAATTTTAGTAAAGATGGGGTTTCACCATGTTGGTCCGGCTGGTCTCAAACTCCTGACCTCAAGTGATCCTCCTGTTTCAGCCTCCCAAAGTGCTGGGATTACAGGTGTGGGCCACTGTGCCAAGCCTGACTGGTGTTCATAGAAGAGATTAGAGACACAGACAAAATAGAGAGGGAAGACCCTGTAGACGCAGGGAGAAAGTGACCATCTACAAGCCAAGGAAAGTCTTCAGAAGAAACCAACCCTGCTGACACCTCGATCTTGAATATCCAGACTCCAGAACTGTAAGGAAAGGACTCTTTTGTTTAAACCACTCCATCTGTGCTACAATGCTCTAAAGCGCAAGCAGAGTAACACAGGCTCCAGCCTGAAATGCTCTCTCCCCTCCCTTCTCTCAGCTACCAATGGAACTTCATTTGGCATTTAATCAAGCACCGCTTTGTGTTATCTCGCCCACTACTCTCTCACACAGTAAAATTGCTTACTACTTTTTTCCCATCCATCTTTTCTCCTGTTTCCCCAAGCAGGTCCTTCACAAAGTCTATGAGTACAGGCTTTGTCTTACAAAATATACACCTCGGAATCTTTCGATGGCTCAGCCCTTCAGACAGAAGCCACCTACTGCCAGGCCATGGGATGTGCTGGGAGCCAGCCAAAAAGGTCTGCTAAAGTCACAAAACTGGAGAAAAGTATGTGAAAGAGGGTGGGGATGGACAAGAGGAAAGAAGGCTAAGTATAAGAGAGGGCCAGACACAAAGGGTAAAGCAGCAAGCAAGTCAGCATAGTGAAAGCAATGACAGAGCAGGTGCAGGCAGTCTAGGGCCTGGTGTGGTACAAATCTCAAAGACAGGGGCTTCCAGTTGTCACTGGTAAACTCAGCTCTTTCCCCACTTTGTATCAATTTACACAGAGACCATCCAATTGTAAACGGTAACCGGGTTTCGGTCGCTGGCCAGGGAATGAACTCTCACACTAAATGCCTCTTCTCCCCAAACACTAGAAGACATGGGGTTTTTAGGACTAGGTGTGGGACAGGAGAGGAATATTAGCATGTGCAAAGTGAGACTCTAAATGTGCACGCACAATTCCTAAACATACATCTTCATACATCACATGTACCCAAAATGGTGGAGATTTTCTTTCAGGGAGGGAATTTTAGCATTGCAATGACATGATAATGATCTGAGGTCAACTAGGGCTTGCCTATCCTGCTCTACTCTGCAGTCTTATCTAACTCTGGTATCTGATCGGGGTCAAGAAGCTCTGGCACTATCCTGGGGCAATCTGGTTTCTTTAAGCAGCTGTGCCCATGAAGGGACCAAAGAAAAATAGTAAGAAAAAGGAGCTTTCCCAATTATTTCATCAGTACCCTTCCCCACCTCTCCACTTCCATCCTAGGAGGTCAGTTAGCTCCAAGATGTGAATCACTTCTGCCTGCACTGATTTCTCCCTCCTCGGAACGCAGAACAATTTTTGCCTCTGTCATCATTGGCAGGTGATGTCTCTTGATGGTTTTATTATTATTATTATTTTTTTTTTTTGAGACGGAGTTTCGCTCTTGTTACCCAGGCTGGAGTGCAATGGCACAATCTTGGCTCACCGCAACCTCCGCCTCCTGGGTTCAGGCAATTCTCCTGCCTCAGCCTCCTGAGTAGCTGGGATTACAGGCACGCGCCACCATGCCCAGCTAATTTTTTGTATTTTTAGTAGAGACGGGGTTTCACCATGTTGACCAGGATGGTCTCGATCTCTTGACCTCGTGATCCACCCGCCTCGGCCTCCCAAAGTGCTGGGATTACAGGCTTGAGCCACCGCGCCCGGCCCGGTTTTATTATTTAATCAGCTAATTTTGTCCTCAGAAAAAAGATCTGCTTTTTCAGGGTATCGTTAAGGTTTTTTTTTTTTTCATACTATATATTATTGTTTGTGACCATAAAACTTCAAGAAAAAATAAATAACAGCACCAGAAAATCTAGCCGTTAGTTTTAATCCTTCTGCACTGAAGCCTAAAAATATGAAAAATACAAGTTGTGAAAGTTTCTGAGTGTCCAGTGGATTGGAATGTCTAGGACAAAATAAGTCATGTGCTCTGCCCAAAGTCTCAAGGCAATCCAGTTGAATCCCAGTTTAAGAAGTCTTTGTTACGGAGCCAAATGTGTTCATCTTGAAAAGGATTTAGTCTAGAATCTATGAATGGGGACAAGTCCCTAACCTCTGGGCAACATTTCAAAAAGCCTACTGGAAATCATAAATTAACTCATAATAAAACTGCTCTGGTTAAAACATCACAGCTCTTTGCTTTTAGAGGGAATTACAGGAACTCAGTTCAATATTAACAATGGTTTGGAAGCCAAAACCTCTTAATGTCAGTTACACTTCTTTTTGTTCTTTTAAGACTCAGTGGAGGTGAAAGAAAATTTTATTTTTTATCAGTAAAAAAAACCAATTACCATTTCACAAATAAAATATTTTATTTATTTATGTTGAGACAAGTCTCACTGTTGCCCAGGCTGGGGTGCAGTGGTGCAATCATGGCTCACTGTAGACTCAATCTCTCGGGGTTAAGCAATCCTCCCACATCAGCCCTCCCAAGTAGATGGAATTACCACATGCCACCATGCCCACCTAATTTTTATAGTTTTTATAGAGACGGGGTTTCGGCATGTTGCCTAGGCTGGTCTCAAACTCCTGGGCTCAAGTGATCTGTCCATGTTGGCCTCCCAAAGTGCTGGGATTACAGGTGTGAGCCACTATGCCAGGCCAAAATATTTAACAGTAAAATATTTTAAAGCAAGAATTAGAAAAATATTAGCATTAGAAAAAATAATGAAAATCTTTTGAGGTGTTTAAGGGGAGAAAGCTCCAAGGAACTTAAAAACAAGTGATAGCATCTCAGTAACAGTCCATTTATTCAGCCCATACTGTGTGCTTTACCTAAGTGTTCACACTGAATCTCTACCACCGAATAAAGGTACATAACATACCCTGGCTTTACAGATGAGGAAACTGAGCTCAAAGAGTTCAGTCTGTCCAAGGCTGCCAAGCTGGTAAGTGACATGGCCAGGAGATTAACTCCAAAGCTCCACTGCCAGGCAGATAACAGAACATTTCCTGTTTTCATTCCTTAACATTGGGAGCAAAGTGTAGTCCTGCAAGCTTCCTGTTGTTGGGCATTTTCTGGTAAATCTTAACGGGAATGACTCCAGGTGAAGGTTCAAGCCTACCTAAAATGAAGGTTAGAACACAGCTGGAATACAGCAAGATTATCTTGCAATTTTCTTTACTAGGTTAAACTGGGCTTGAATGATGAGACAATAATGACTTGATCACTGTGGCAAAACTAATGGAAAGTTGGCTCCTGGCATGGACCTCTAACAACAGAAAGAAAGGCAGGATCACATCACCATGAACTCGTTTGGAATTAGATAAAGTAGATAAACCGACGTCTGGATATTTATTTACTGAACATGATGACAACCACCCAGCCTAGCAACCATCAAAGCCCTTTGGCTCTCAGGGGTTAAGCAAATTGAAAGGGATTTTTTCAAAGGCAGATTATAGGGAAAAAGTGGTTAACACCTTTGGTGGACTATTTCATAACATGAGACTTGAGCTTCATTAAAAGGAAGGAACTAAATTCAAAGTAGGTAGATGTCTGCATGCAAAGTGCCTCGGTTCTCAGGAGTCAAAGCAGTTTAAAGTTGTCATTTTAGTTAACAGTGAAATCCATCCAGTAATGAGCAAGTCAGCTACAGTGCTATTCTAAGCACAAATCTTTTTTACTTGCAGAAAGGCATCAGTTATTTCAATGCTACAATGTGTAATTAAAAAGTGAATGTGTTATTTTGTTTACCCTTACATTATTGTATTACTGCAAGAATAAAAGTTCTGATTTTAACTAAGCTACAATTCAATGTTGAATACAACAAAGTCTACCTTGACCTAAGCTGCCTCTATTTCTGACATGGTCACAGTCTAGGAATCAAGCAGCAAGTCTGTCGGAGGCACTGGAACCAGAGCAATTCCACCTTGAATAGATGCTGAGTAAAATGAGACAGAGACCTGCTGGCTGCATTCTTAATAGTCACAAGATGTTTAAGATTAAGGGAACAGATTAATCATGCTTAATAAACAAACCCAGGACTTAACAGATCCAGGAAACGTTTTGATGTCCCACTATCTGTTAGTCCAAACTGCACTATTTCCTAAGCCCCCTGGGCCATTTCGCAGACCCAGGTCAAAGTGAAACATTCCAGGGAGGTTTGGGTCAGGAGAAATACCCTGCCCAACTGCCTTTTCTTATCATACACAGCTGGGCCAAGGCCCAGTTGAAAGAACGTCCCTATCAAACCCTGCTGGGCAAAAGTCCAAGAAACATAACTATCACATTCTGTGGGAACAAGGGCAAAACTGCCTGATCATAGTAAATTTTATCAACATACTGCAGGCAGCAAGCCATACTGCCCATTCCTCTCCCCGCTATAAGTACCCCAGCCTGTAAGCAGCAGTGGGCTCTGCCATTAAGCTGATCTCCCATCTCCATAGGTTTTTGCAACATACCTGTGTTGCTGTTGAGCTGCCCTGTGTGTCATTCTTTTTTTTTTTTTGGGGGGGGGGGGTCTCACTTTATTGCCCAGCTAGTGTGCAATGGTGCCATCCTGGCTCACTGCACCCCCAGCCTCGCGGGTTCAAGTGATTCTCCTGCCTCAGCCTCTCATGTAGCTGGGACTGCAGACATGTGCCACCACACCCGGCTAATTTTTGTATTTTCAGTAGAGACAAGGTTTCACCACGTTGGTCAGGGTGGTCTCGAACTCCTGGCCTCAGGTAATCCACCCGCCTCGGCCTCCCAAAGTGCTGGGATTACAGGCATGCGCCACCACGCTGACCTGCCATTCTTTAACCCTTGCCTTCCCTTTAAAACCTAACAATATCTTAAGAACAAAAGCATTTGCTGGGCGCGGTGGCTCACGTCTGTAATCCCAGCACTTTGGGAGGCCGAGGCGGGTGGATCACCTGAGGCCAGGAGTTCGCGACCAGCCTGGCCAACGTGGTGAAACCCTGTCTCTACTGAAAATACAAAAATTAGCCGGGCGTGGTGGCGCGCGCCTGTAGTCCCAGCTACTCGGGAGGCTGAGGCTGGAGAATCGCTTGAGCGGAGATCGCGCCACTACACTCCAGCCTGGGCGAAAAAGCAAAACTCTCCGCTGTTTAAAAAAAAAAAAAGAGAGAGACAGAGACAGAGAGAGAGAGAGAGAGAAGGCACTGCAAACAGCTGGGAATGACAGGGCCTGAGATGAGAGATCGCCAGCTGCTGGCGAGAAAGGCGCTCAGAGGCCGCCCAGCCTGTGGGCTCCCTCAGCGCAGAGAGCACAGGGCTCGTTCCCCCGCTCAACAGCCGAGCGCTGGACACGAAGGGATCTCAGAGGCTGAAAAGACACAAGTGACGGCACCCGACGCAAAAACAAATGCCGGCCGTTTGCCGAAGGACGAGGGGGTCCTTTAACAGGCGGTCCACACGGCCCCTCCCAGCGCGGAGACGCGGCCCCTCCCAGCGCGGAGACGCAGCCCCTCGGGGCCACCCCGGCCGCGAACCGGCAGCAGGGACACCTGGGCGCGTCCCCCCGGGCGAGGCTGCCTGACGTGTGAAGCGACCCCAGAGGCACCTCACACGACTCACGAGGGTCGCGGGCGGCCTCTCCTCAGCCCTAAAGCTCCCACACGCGGACACCGCAAGCTTGGGCCACGTTCCGCAGACTGACCTTCCCAGCCGGAGCTCCTCGCGCATCGCCAGCCCCTCAGCGGCGACTAGCGCGCGAACAGCCTAAGAGACGCGCCGCCGGCCCCGCTGGAGCCGAGCGCCCAAGCAGCTGCGGTGACAGCCGACGCCGCTCTTAAGGTCGGCACACGCGCATGCGCGAGACGGGCGCGCTCCGCCCCACGCCGGTTTCCAGGGAGATGGGCGCATGCGCAGCGTGACGGGCCTGGCTGGCGGAAGGAGGTGCTACGGCGGTGGCTCCGGCGCGCTTGCGCAATAGCTGAACGCGGGCGTTTCTTTCCACCCTTTTTTTCGAATTGCTTTTGGGGGTAGATTCGAGTTACAAAATGGCCGCCCGGAGCGTGTTCCGCGGCGTTCCCCCAGCGATCTCGGGCTGAGCCGGCGCTGTCGCCTCCCTGCCGCACACAGCGTGAGGGCCCCCCCCCCGGGGACATGGTGTTTGAGTCTCAGGGCTTGCGGAGCACCAAGTCCTCTGAGACCCGCAGTGCAGCACCGGAAGCGGCCGAGCGCGCACAGCCCGGCTACCACCAGCCGCTTCAAAACCCAGCGCCGCCGCTCCCCGGGTTTCGCCGCGCCCAAGACCCAGCTAGTGCTGCGGCTGCGGCCGGGCAGGTGAGAAGGCGGCTGGCGCGGGACGGGAAGGGGCTGAGAGCGGGAGCCTGGTGCTGAGAGCCTAGGGCCGGGAGGATGGGAGCGGGCTCGGGCCTGTGGGGGGGAGTGCGAGTGCGGGGCTGGGGACTGGACGCTGGGGGAGGGGACTCTCGGGAGGGGAGCGCCGGTCCAGGACGGGGGCACCGGAACCTCAGGAGGGGGATGTGGGTTCAAAGCTGGGGGTGGGACCCTGGGGAGAGATACGGAGCCGGGGAACGGGACCTCGTGGAGGGGTGTGTGGGTTCAGGGCCGGGATCCTAGGGAGGAGGGTGCGGGGCCGGGGGACCGGACCCCGGGAGGGGCTTGCGGGGCTGGAGAATGGGATCCTGGGGAGGGAGCGGGGTGCAGGGCTAGGGGCGGGAGCCGTGGGTCGGGCGCGCGGGTGGGCGGCGGCGGGTGGAGGGTGGGGTGGGATGACAGCGGCGCGCAGCCCGGGCTGTCTGTGAAACGGGGCTCGGGCCTCCCCGGGCTCAGGCGTCGGACTCGAGTGAGGCTCGCCCTTGCGGCCCCGGCGGAGGTAAGGGGCTGGCAGGGCTGTCCCGGCTTGGTCGTCTCCGTTTCCTTCCTTGCGATGCCTCTCGATTCTTCTCCTTGGCCACCCCTCGTCTCTCTTCTCCTGGCCCCATTACCTCTCTGGCCTGGCTTCACTTTCTTACTGCGTTCCCGGGTCATCGATCACCCCTTTGCTCAATTTCATTAAGAAACGGTTTGGGGATTTAGTATTTCTGTCTGCTTAGTTGGTCCCCTTGTTCTCTCCGTCCAACAAGGGACCTCGCTATTAAGTGTAGCCAAATCTGTGTTTTCGTTTTAAGCTGATGTTGACAAGTTCAGCTCCAAGGGCAGAGCAGCACCGGATGCCAGAGACCACATAACTATATCAGGCACAAACGTTTTTTCCAGTTTGCCTAGTCTCCTACCACGTTGCTTGATGCCTAGCAATCATGTCAGATTTGGTGTGTGTGTTTTTTTTACCCACAAGCACAAACGTTTTTTAAATTTCGTTTTATTGGTTGGTTGAGATTCGGGTCACCATGCCGGAGTGTAGTGGTGGCTCACTGTAGCCTCAAACTCCTGGGCTCAGGTGCTTCTCCTGCCTCAGTCTTCCAAGTAGCTGGGACCACAGATGTGCGCCACTTTACCCGGCTAAGTTTTTATTTGTATTTATTAATCTAATCTATGTCTCTTTATTTTTGTAGAGACCAGGTAAGCTTCCAACTCCTGGCTTTCAGTCATCCTTCTGCCTCTCTTAAATTTTTTATAATAGGAGCTAGAGGTAAGACTCTCCAGGTGACAGCCTTGTTCTGAGTAGTTTACAGAGTGTTTGTTTTTCTTTTCCACTTCTACCATAAAAGGAAAATGTATTGTCTGACGTGTCATGCTTTGACATAAAATAGGGATTTGGTAAAATGTTTTTAAAAGTCTGGTTTGTAATCCAAGTTATTCTTCCATGCTGCAGTGCTACGACTTTGAAGTTTTGGAGGGAAGATGGTAGTTAATAGCCTTTGCTTCTAATTAAACTTGTTTTTTAAATAATTCGTTAAGCCCTTCCTCTGCTCCAGGCACTGTTTTTTGTTGTTGTTGTTGTTTAGACGAGTCTCACTCTGTCGCCTAGGGCTGGAGTGCAGTGGCACAATCTTGGCTCACTGCAGCCTCCACCTCCCAGGTTCAAGCAATTCTCCTGCCTCAGCCTCCTGAGTAACTGGGACCACAGCCACCCGCCACCACGCCTGGCTAATTTTTTTTTTTTTTTTGAGGCGGAGTTTCGCTCTTGTTACCCAGGCTGGAGTGCAATGGCGCGATCTCGGCTCACCGCAACCTCCGCCTCCTGGGTTCAGGCAATTCTCCTGCCTCAGCCTCCTGAGTAGCTGGGATTACAGGCACGCGCCACCATGCCCAGCTGATTTTTTTTTTTTTTTTTTTTTTGTATTTTTAGTAGAGACGGGGTTTCACCATGTTGACCAGGATGGTCTTGATCTCTTGACCTCGTGATCCACCATGCCTGGCCAAATGCCCTTCCCTCCTCCCCACCCATGCTTATGGCAACAGTCTTGCTCTGTTGCCCAGGCTGGAGTGCAGTGACATGATCTCGGCTCACTGCAGCCTCCACCTGCCAGGTTCAGGCAGTCCTCCTGCCTTAGCCTTCCGAGTTAACTGGGATTACAGGTGCACGCCGCCACACTCGGCTAATTTTTGTATTTTTAGTAAAGATGGCGTTTCACCACGTTGGCCAGGCTGGTCTTGAACTCCTGACCTCAAGTGATCCACTCACTTCGGCCTCCCAAAGTGCTGGGATTACCAGCCTGAGCCACCTCTCCCAGCCAGCTCCAGGCACTATTCTAAGCCAGTCTTTTTTTATCTTTCTTAACTTTCTTAACACTTCTCTGTTCCACAGATGAAGAAACTGAGGCACAGAAATTAAACATAACTTGCCCAAGGTCTCACAGCTAAAACATGGCAAAACAGGGTTCCAGCATCTTTCTGTATTTTTTTCAAATGTTTTATGTACTATCCCAGATCACTGATCTAATGACAGGCAGGACACCTGCTGTTGGAGCTGGGCACTGATGGGGCATCTGGGGTATATCTGTAAACAAAGATCCCTGCCTCTTGGTTATATACTGATTTGATGAGTATGTTAGGACGTGGAAGCACCTACGTTTATTTAGACTATTTTACTGTGCCACCTGTCTCCACTGTGGTATGAGTTAGAAGGTAAAATTTTCCTGTTACAGTTATTGTGCATTCAGCTCCATCCTTTTTTCTCCATAGTTAATCTTTTTTTTCTTTCCTAAAAAAGACGCAGTCTCGCTGTGTCACAAAGGCTGGAGTACAGTGGCGCGATCACAACTCACTGCAACCTCTGCCTCCTGGTTTCACGCGATTCTCCTGCCTCAGCCTCCCGAGTAGCTGGGATTACAGGCGCCGCCACCACCACCACAACTGGCTAATATTTGTATTTTTAGTAGAGACAGGGTTTCACCTTGTTGGCCAGGCTGGTCTCAAACTCCTGATCTCAAGTGATCCTCCTGCCTTAGCCTCCCAAAGTGCTGGGGTTACAGGCATGAGGCGCTGCGCTGGCCCCACAGTGAATCTTAAATAGCAAATATGACCATTGCGACTTCTTCTCCAGTGCTCTGATGGAGATGTTAATGAGGAGGAAAATTGCCAGAAAAATCCGTACAGAGACCTGGTTTCTGAACAGTAAAGAATTAGGTGTATTCCTGTGTTTCTTTTTGTTTGTATGGCAAAGGTTAATGACAAAACCAGGTGTTTTTGGGAGGACATTAAAAAGAGAGTTCCCAGGCAATGAGAAGTGTCTTTGTTTCTCATGCTTTATATTTTAGAATCTTAGACTTTAAAATCATTTGTAACCAGAAAAATAGTACATACTTAGAAAATGTAAAAATCATTAAGATGTATGAAAAGCTGAAAGCCCCTATGTAATTACTCTACTGGGCATCAGATTTTAGAGGCCTTTGGAATGCTAACATTTGCATTTTACTTTGTAGATACTAAAGAGTGGTGAGTCACTTTATATCTTAGTGACCGCAGAGTTCTAGGAAGCTTCCTCGGGTGTGTTGTGGTGTTGAGGGCAAACAGGAGTGGGGAGAGTATCAGGAAGGAGTTCAGGCAGGCTCACCAAGACCTGGCAGGTCCGCATAACTAATCAGTAAGTTCCTGGGCGAGGTGTGTAGCAAGGGAAATGAGAAGGTGTTTTTGTCCAGCTGAAGAGTTAGCGAAGAAGTCAGCACCACGCTCAGCAGAGCTCTGGGTTGTGGGGGGATTTTGTTACGATACCAGGATCAGAAAACAAATTGCAGATTTTAAGGGCTGGACAGGAGCACCCTCTTTGGATAGTTGCTGGAGTCCACTGCAGAGTTTGTGCTGTTCCCCAACTCGTGTGCCTTCCACTAATGCCATGGTATTGAAGAGTTAAGCCATTGATTTATTTTTGAAAGGTTATACGTTCTCAGAATACTAATACATCAATATTAATCATTTTGAACTTTTTTTTTTTTTTTTTTTTTTTTTTGAGATGAAATCTTGCTCTTATTCCCCAGTCTGGAGTGCATTGGCGAGATCTCAACTCACTGGGACCTCGCCTCCCGGGTTCAAGTGATTCTCCAGTAGCTGGGATTACAGGCACCTGCCACCATGCCTGGCTGATTTTTGTATTTTTAATAGAAGCAGGGTTTCACCATGTTGCCAGGTTGGTCTCAGACTCCTGACCTCAGGTCATCCGCCCGACTTGGCCTCCCAAAGTGCTAGGATTACAGGCGTGAGCCACCATGCTCGGCCTCATTTTGAACTTCTAAATGTCTTAGCAATATGCAGTTTGGAGCAATGAAATGTTCAGCCTTGGGAACCATGTATCTCTGTCTAGTGTAGCCTAAAAAACAGTATTCCTGTTGTGAAGTTGTTTCCAGTGCCTTATTGATATTCTTACTGAAAGATACACTTCTTTAATGGGTCATCTTTAAAAGAATTTTAAATTCTAAATTTTAAAATTATTTTGCTTATGGCAAAACTTTTAAGTATATGCATAGAATAAGTTAAGGACTATTTGATCATATATACAGTACTTCAGATTCCAGATATTAAAAATCAATTGATATTTTAATTTTTCCAAATTGAGTTGGTTTAGTGTTATTTAGGAGTGCTGGTGTTCCCTAGGAATCTTCTTCTGCCCCCTAGAAAAAGCCTTTATTGGATTTGTAACACTGGAGCCTAATAGCACCATTGTGAAGTTCTCATTAAAGCAGTTTCCAGTGGCATCAGAGGTGTTTTACTTCACTTCATACTAGAGTTAATTTTTTAAACTCTGTATAAGAATTTATTCATTTAGAAAAGTAAACTTTTTACTTCTGTTTTCTGTAACTTAGGTTGAAAACATGGCCAAAAGAATTGCTGAGAAGGAATTGACAGATAAGAATTGGGATCAAGAGGATGAAGCTGAAGAGGTAAAAAATAGCTTCCCTAAGAGTGATTTCCTGTTTATTCTGCCTTTTAAATTCATTTTAGGCTTCCTCGTGAAGACTTGTGATAAAACTAAAGGACCTTTCTAAAAATGTCATGAATGGGAGATGATAAGAAATCGTATGACCTGTATTTAGTGTAGAAATTTATTAATTACATTTCTTATGACCTCTAGTTAGTGTAGAAATTTATTACATTTAGTTGTGCTTTTGCACTAGTGCCTGTTCCTTAAATATTCTCCTTAATAGAAGAACTTTCCTCCTGAGTTTCGTATCCTTGAGGCATTCTAAACTCACGGTTTGCAGTAAGCCGTTTTAGTCATGACTGAAGGCTGAGTTAAGTAATCTAGTCATGAACTTAGCATACTGCTCAGATGTGAAAAGTGGCACACTGTCACCATCTCCGTCTGCAGTGTTCTCTTTCCCTAATGCTTCTTGGAGGCTTGCTTTATTTCCTGTGGGGTTTTTTTGTTTTTGTTTTTGTTTTTTTCTTTTTTGAAATGGAGTCTCACTTTGTTGCCCACGTGGGAGTACAGTGGCACAGTCTTGGCTCACTGCAACCCCCGCCTCCAGGGTTCAAAAGATTCTCCTGCCTCAGCCTCCTGAACACTGAGATTACAGGCATACACCCCCATGCCTGGCTAATTTTTTTGTATTTTTAGTAGAGACAGGGTTTCACCATGTTGGTCAGGCTGGTCTTGGACTCCTGACCTTGTGATCCACACGACTTGGCCTCCCAAAGTACTGGGATTACAGACATGAGCCACCGCGCCTGGCCATTTCCTGTTCTTAATGGTAGATCTGAGACCCGTAACAATTGCATTTATAGGAATAGAATTTAGATAGGCCTAGTTTCTTTTCCAGCAAAATAAAAATGGTCTCCCCTGAGGAAATCTGATCATTTTTCCCTTATAAACAGTAGGACTGGGCATCATAGAGAGACCCCCATCGCTATTAAAAAATAATTTTTTTTTAATTAGCTGAACATGGTGGCACGAGCCTATAGTCACAGTAGTTCAGGAAGCTGAGGGTTGCTTGAGCCCAGGAGTTCAAGACTGCAGTGACCTATGATTACGCCACTGCACTCCAGCCTGGGTAACAGCATGAGACCCTGCCTCAAAAACCAAGACTAGAACACATCTTACAGTGCCTTATCAGCAGTGTGTTACTCCGAGGCCAGATCACTAAGGAAATCTGTAACCAAGCTAACCTTTCAGGTTAACAGCATAGTGCTAAGTAAACAAAAGTTTAAAAACTTGCAGGTGTTCTGAAGCTTATTCTTAGACTGCCATCTTCTTTCTGAATCTTTTCTAGTACTGGTACGTTTTTCTTTACAAGTGCATGCACTCGCATATGTTTAGGGAAACTAGAATCATAAGGATTTTATGTTTGGTGAGCTAAACTGACTGGTGCTTTTTAACCATGTCTTTTGGTTTTTTGTTGGTGGTGGTTTAAGGTCTTAAGCACAGTTACATTCTGGGCTATAGTAACAACTAGATTACCATTAACAATTTGCTTAGACATTGAAATATTCAGGAATGAAAGAACTCCCATTTGAACATATGCTAATGAAATAAGTGTGCAAAGATTACGTTTAGTTAAGTGCATTTAACTTGGGACAAGTGCAGGCAGATGGTCCCCTCTGAGTGTAGGGATCCCATTAAGTGTAATAAAATCTGAAACAGCTATAGGTAGAATTTTTGCATGGGAAATATTTTATTCCAACCCTACAGGGTAAAAGAAGGGTTGTAAACTAAAGCCAAAGATCTTCAGCAGATTTCTGATGTGGATGTCAGGAATGTGGACATCAGTGCGCTTTGAGTACACTGTAGAAAAGCACTAGTTTTCCAGCAGGGTCTTAGGTGCCTCTGTGGCCTTTTGTACAGTGCGCAAGTTGGGCAGGACTCATCTTAAAAATCATGTGTATGTTATAAATATAAAATTTATTTATTTTTTGAGGCAGAGTCTTGGTGTGTTGCCCAGGCTGGAGTACAGTGGTGATGTCTCAGCTCACTGCAACCTCTGCCTCCTAGGTTCAAGCAGTTCTCCTGCCTCAGCCTCCCAAGTGGCTGGGATTACAGGTGCCCACCACCATATCCAGCTAATTTTTGTATTTTTAGTAGAGACAGAACTTTGCCATGTTGGCCATACTGGTCTCAAACTCCTGACCCTCAGGTGATCCACCCGTCTCAGCCTCCCAAAGTGCTAGGATTATAGGCATGAGCCACTGTGCCTGGCCAAAATTTATTTTTTGAAAGGCTATGAACAGTGGCTCAGTTCTAGCTTCTTGTTATTGTTGAACATTTTATCAGCTTTTTGGCTTTATCTGTTTAATTTGTACTGTCTTGCAGGTGGGAACATTCTCACTGGCCAGTGAGGAAGTCTTGAAGAACAGAGCAATAAAGAAAGCAAAGCGCAGAAATGTGGGGTTTGAGGTGAGTGCTTCCTCCCAGCTCCCGCTATGAAATACTCATTTGATATCTGAGTTGCACAGCATTCCCTCCGCTGGGAGCTGTGATACCAACAAATGCTTTCTCAAAATGCTTATTCTTTGATGTAGATCACGGGCGATAGAGAAAAACAATAAACACAGGTCTGGACCTTAATAAAGGGAGCTTATGCAGCTGAGGAAATAAATATAGACAAATTCAAGTTGATAGACAATATGGAAAAGAAAAACGAGCATACAGAGGTGGGCAAAGTGGCATCAGATTGGAGTAAGAAAGGAAAATGCAAGGATCTTCTGAGAGTCGTGTCTGCTCCCTGGGATCGAGGCTTGGGTAGGGGGAGCCCTTTTGCTTTGGTAGAAGCATTTCATGTGTGGATTTTCTTTCTAGTATAGTATAGTATAGTCTAGTATAGTATATAAAAGTGATTCATTCCTGTGCTAAGAAAAAGATTAATTGTAACTCTTAAATTGAAATAATGTGGTATTAAGCAATCACTCCGCATCTAAGAACTCTTTCCCAGTGTAGTCCTCTCCCTTCAGATACATTCTATACCCAAGAGCATGTGGTCTTGGTGGCCTGGACATCTGGTGTTAGGCAGGAGAAGCCACTTTGAACATCCTGGGTGGCAGCTTTGAAATAAATCTACCTTACCCCACGTTCTGCAGTGTTTAATTTTAAAAATCAAGAATATATTCTTGGGTATCTCTAATCTGAAAATGCAAAATGCTCCGAGATATGAAGCTTTTTGAGCACCAACATGATGTTCCAAGGAAATGCTCATGGGAAGATTTCAGATGGTCAGATTAGAGGTGCCATGCCAGTAAGCATAACGCAGACGTCCCGAGAGCAGAAACATTTCCATTCCTAAGCATTCTCCTTAAAGGACACACAAGCTGTTACAGCTAGTGCTCGACTTAACGACCACGATTGGGACCGGCAGACCAGTCGTAACACGATTTGGTCGTAAGTTGAGTAGGCTATATGTACGGTTGAAATGGTGTACACGGAGATGGTAGTGCTGCCGGAAGCTGGTCCGCACTGTCTTACGCCCAACCGGGCAACGTTTGCGCTGCCAGACGCAGAGCAGTCATGGCTAGCGATTGTGGTCATAAAGCCGAATGGTCGTAAGCGGCATAGGTCGTAAGTCGATCGATACCTGTATTTCTCTTTTATTTCCAAATAAAAAGGATAGTAAAGATAGATTGTTCACGCTTTGAGAAACTATGAAAAGAAATTATTACAAAAATATTAGTTACATTGCCAAAGTTTGATTGTAAAATTTTTTCCATTTGAAAATATGTAAGGAAGGGAGCCAGGTAGGTGGCAGTGGTGGGGAGGCAGTCTGAGACAGCCAGTCAGTCCCTTGAAGCGTCTCATAAATGTCATGGTATGTGTTAATGGGAAAACAATTCAAATTTCAAAAATATTTGCAATTTTCCTAGAATATATTACTGTTGATGTTAATAGATATTGCATAATTCAAGGCAGAGATACGTAATCATATATCAAGTCGATTCTCAAGTGGTTTTGGGTAGTCACTTGGCTAGTGAATGCCATGGCTGACACTATACGTCTGCCTTCTTTATCTGCTCCATTGCATGCTCTAGATGCATGAGAAGAACATCATTTCCTGAAGTTGTAAAAGCTCGTTCATGTAGAACTTCAGGTCAATAGGGGTTGCACTGCAAAGAAAGGAAATGGGTACAGGGGAAGCGTTATCTAAGATCCAAGCTAGAGATTAGGTCTTCTGTTTTATAATTACTTACATTTTGCTTAAAGATTGTATTAATTTCTTATTTGACAAAAATTATATGCTTATGGTGTATAACATGGTGTTATTTTCAAGTGTACAATATGTTATTACTTGTAGTCTCCCTGTGGTACAGTAAACCTGTTCAACTTCAGGTTTTTTATCTTTATTCTGGCCTGATTTTATGAATTGCCTTGACTAGTGACTAGGTGATCGATGTAGATATTGAGCTGAGTGATGTTTGATGGCTCTTTCACTGAGAAGATACAATCAGGGGAGGGATGGCTTAAGGAGGAAATGGCTGATCTTGGAAATGTGTTTGGAAGGACTCGGTACACTCAAGTGGAAAGGCCCTAAAGGACCGCTAGGTATAGAACAGGAATTAGGGCGAGGATGGGCACAGCTCCGGGAGCTCTTGCGGGGATTGAGGCCATGGGACTAGACCAGAAGAGGCATGTAAGTGGAGAGGGTCTCAGGGAGAATGAGAAACAACAGCTCACTGCGGAAGCCAAGGGAAGTCATTCTCAGGGAGGGGCATCCACCTGTCCATTCGAAGGAAGGTTAAGAGGTCGAAACAGTGCAGACCATAATCTACAACTTCAGCTGAAGGGATGAGGGAGGGAGAGGGCAGCAGCCCTTGGGCTACTAAGGGAAATTGAATATATGTAAATAATAGAAATCCACAGATAGTTTTTGCTGTAACTCTTAGCCTGAAGTTTTCATCAGAACTTGAATATTAGGAAAATTAAATGTCATGTCACCCACCAGAATGCTGCAATGTGGTTTTTCCTCAATAGTGGATTCAGTAGATCTACTGAGCACTGGAGATACATTGGTGAGTTAAAAACACCAACATTTCCTGTCCTTTGGAAAAGAAACAAATAAATACATAGTATTCATTTTCCCTCTGTAAGTGCCAGGGGGAGAATAAAACCAGTGAGGGAGACTGACCAATGCTGGGTGTGTCAGTACCCATGGAGCCCAGATGGGCATGTTTCTTTCTCTTTCTTTCTTTTGTTTTTTCTTTTGTGACACAAGGTCTTTGTTGCTCAAGCTGTAGTGCAGTGGCACAACCTTGATGCGCTACAAGCACTGCCTCCTGAGCTGAAGCAATCCCGCCTTACCCTCCTGAGTAGCTGGGACTACAGGCATGTGCCCCCACGCCCAGCTAAATTTTGCAGAGACCTGGTTGGTCTCGAACTCCTGGGCTCATGCGACCTGACTGCCTTGGCCTCCCAAAGTGCTAGGATTACAGGCATGAGCCACCACACCCGGCCCCCAGATGTTTATCTTCTTAATCAACTTTTACTCTCATTTTTCTGAATATCTTTTGTTTAACTTGTGGTTTTAGACTTTTTATGATGACTCTAGAGCTGATTTACTATCGGCAGTTTCCAAAATCCCTATGAATACCAAGTGTCTTTTAAATCTGTGCAGAATTGAAGGTTCTGAAAAGCCACTTGTGTCTTTACAGTTTGTCCATGAATCACTGTTTTAAAATAACAGCTATCAGTTTGGTGTGTTTGGAATTTTAAATGATGAAAAATCAAATTTAGAGCAACAGAATCTAAGCTGTATTTATGCATTAAAACTCATTTAAGTTAAAATTGTACCTTTGCCTGACTTCATTGCCATAAATATATCAGTGGTCAGTGAACATCTGAAATTCTGTAGATGAGATTGAAACTTTGGTTTTAGAAAAATATGCAATAATATTTAGGCTAACTGGCCTGTTTAGTAAATTAAAAGGTTCCAGTTTAATTTTCTTTGGTGAAATTGTACACTCATGTGGAAACTTAAGATTTGTGAACTCTGTCTTAGATGTTTGGTCTAAGAAGCAGATCACTTCCTGTAATGTAATCACTTCTTTGAACAACAAAAAAAAGGGCTTCTAAAAATTGTAGTGAGTTTATTTAGCAAAGCACTATAGATGGAGGAAACTTTCTCTAAAAGTTCCAGGGGCAGAGAGCGGCTTTAGCATCCATAAGGAATGCCAGCATTTCCAGAGCATTTTGGGTTAGAGATGTGAGCAGGCTAGCACGAAGGGGAAAGGCCTACTAGAAAACCATGTTCAAACAACCGAGTACAAGGAAGCAGTGAGAAAAACGAGGCTAAAAGGTTGTCCTGGGTTGCTCAACTAACAGGAGCATGTAGATTTGAGACTTGATCATCTGTGCAGGTTTTTGTAGGCTGAAAGCTACAGATGTTCTTAAGAAATTAGGTAAATGGATATTTTTAGTTAACCTAACTTGATGTTTCTATAATTTCTGTAGGCAATAAATGGTCTTTGATTGAGTAGTACATGAAGAATCTTTCATTTTGGATTTAGTTTTATTGAGACACTTCGGTTATTCTGAGGCTGGGTGGTGGGTACATAAGTTTATAGCATTAGTCTTTTATGTCCTAAAAATATACATAATACATTTTTAAAAATATATTTTTTAAATGTCCTTCCTGCCTATTTCAGGAAGGCAGCTTTGGGTTGTAAAGCTGTTCTTATGAGTAAAATCTTCCCATCTCATTTCTTCTACTTGTGCCAGCAATTTGCCTTACAATGCCGATTGCATATATGGAGTCTGAGTGCTATTTAGCCGAGTTGAGATTGTCACTCACTTGCTTATTTGGTAGTCAGAAGTATACTTGGCTGCGTGTGGTGGCTCATGCCTGTAATCCCAGCACTTTGGGAAGCTGATGTGGGTGGATCACGAGGTCAGGAGATTGATACCATCCTGGCTAACACAGCGAAACCCTGTCTCTACTAAAAATACAAAAAAGTAGCCGGGCGTGGTGGTGCGCGCCTGTAGTCCCAGCTACTCGGGAGGCTGAGGCAGGAGAATCACTTGAACCCGGGAGGCAGAGGTTGCAGTGAGCCGAGATTGTGCCACTGCACTCCAGCCTGAGTGACCAAGCGAGACTCCATCTCAAAAAAAAAAAAAAAAAAGAAGTACTTACCTAATGTGTACTCTGTCTTTATATTTCAGTCTGAGAGTGGAGGAGCCTTTAAAGGTTTTAAAGGTTTGGTTGTACCTTCTGGAGGAGGACTGTTTCCTGGATTTGGTAGCAGTGCTGGAGGGAAGCCTTTAGAAGGACTTTCTAATGGAAACAATGTAACCAGTGCCCCTCCCTTCACCAGTGCAAGGGCAGCGGCAGAGCCCAAGGTAGCCTTTGGTAAGTAGGCTCCCATCCCCCAGCCACCTCTGTATAAGTAGAATCTATGGAAAAGCGCTTTGCAGAGATGTTTTTCTTACACCTACTCCGTGTCTTAGAACTATGTGAGCAAAACCAGCCTAATAATGAAAGAAATGGAACTTAGGGAGGTGTTGGTTATTTACAGAGTAAGTGGGTAGAGCACACAGGCTAAGATCCAAAACAGACCTTCATTTTGTTCTCAGCTCTGCCAGTTACCAGTTGTGTGACCCTGGCCTCTAAGCCTCAGATGTCCAGTTTTGAAAGGAGAATGACCCTCAGAATTGACCTAGAGTCAAAAGAGAAAAGAAAATGCTATATACACATATAGACCCTTTGTGTGCCAAGGACTTTCTGTGTGCCTCACACCAAAATGGATGCTAGGAACTCAGATGAGGTTGTCCGTAGCCAGGGTCCCTCCCAGGCTAGGTTTGTTTGGGTATGGGATGTGTTGATTGCCTGATCCTGTTTTGAGGGAAATGGTTAAAAACTCTTGGAATTAAGGCCGGGCGCGGTGGCTCAAGCCTGTAATCCCAGCACTTTAGGAGGCCGAGGCGGGTGGATCACGAGGTCAAGAGATCGAGACCATCCTGGTCAACACGGTGAAACCCCGTCTCTACTAAAACTACAAAAAATTAGCTGGGCATGGTGGTGCGTGCCTGTAATCCCAGCTACTCAGGAGGCTGAGGCAGGAGAATTGCCTGAACCCAGGAGGTGGAGGTTGCGGTGAGCCGAGATTGCGCCATTGCACTCCGGCCTGGGTAACAAGAGCGAAACTCCATCTCAAAAAAAAAAAACAAAAAACAAAAAACTCTTGGAATTAGCAACAGAAAATGCAGTCATGGGTTAAAATCTTAGGAATGATCCTGACTGGTTGAGTTGTATTTAGCTAATTATTCTGAAAGTGTACACTGTTTGATTTTAATTTGGCAGAATGTTTAGTGTGATTTAAAATACGCGCTTTCTGTTAAGATCTTTAACTACAGCCATCCCCTAGTATCCTGGGGATTGGTTTCAGCACCCCTTGGATGTTCAAGTCCCATAGTGAGACCAGCATAACTCTTGGATAGGAAAAGTGAGTGTTCATATCTACTGGTTCCGCATCTCCAGAGTACTGCATTGAGATGGGGTCTCGCTCTGTCACCCAGGCTGGAGTACATTGGTGTGATCTCGGCTCACTGCAGCCACAACCTCTGAGCTGAAGTGATCCTCCCACATCAGCCTTCCCAGTAGCTGGGACTGTCGGTTCATGCCACAACACCCAGCTAATTTTTGTATTTTTTTGTAAAGATGATGTTTTGCCATGTTGACTAGGCTGGTCTTAAACTCCTGAGCTCAAGCAATTGGCCTGCCTCAGCCTCCCAAAGTATTGGGACTATGAGCCTGAGCCGCTGTACCTGACTGAGTACCACATTTCACAGGTGTGGAACCTGCAGGTACAGAAGGCCAACTGTGCTTTAATACTGTTTATCCCGACAACCTTGGGATTAAGTGTTAACGCTGACCTACTATTCTGACAGTGCTGTAGGCATCCTTTGGTCTATGGCCACACCATCCTGGACACACCTGATCTCATCTCAGATAGGCATCCATTTGAAGGAAAAGATTATTTTAAAAATGTGTAGTACCTTAATGCAAGCATATGGTTGGTAGTGTTCTTGCATAAAGTTTGATTTGATCTTTATTAATCAGCTTTACTGATAACCGGTTACTAAATATTACTCCTTGAATACATATTTCTTGAGCTGTCACAAAAATCGGATACAGTTGGCCAGGCGCAGTGGTTCACGCCTGTAATCCCAGGATTTTGGGAGGCCAGGCAGGTGGATCACAAGGTCAGGAGTTTGAGACTGGCCTGGCCAACATGGTGAAACCCCGTCTCTATTAAAAATACAAAAAATTAGCCGGGCATGGTGGCAGGTGCCTGTAATCCCAGCCACTTGGGAGGCTGAGGCAGGAGAATTGCTTGAACCCAGGAGGCAGAGGTTGCAGTGAGCTGAGATCGCACTCCAGCCTGGGTGACAGAGCAAGACTCTGTCTCGGGGATGGGAGGAAAGATAGGATACAATAAAAGCAAAAGTATGAAGGCAGAATGGCACAAAAGTCTAGATGATTCCATCAAGTTTGTCTTGAATGATTTAATTATTGACATCCTATAGGTTCTCTTGCTGCAAATGGCCCTACCGCCTTGGTTGAGAAAAAAGTTTCAAATCCCAAAACGAATGGGGACAGTCAGCAGCCCTCCTCCTCTGGCCTTGCTTCCAGTAAAGCTTGTGTCGGGAATGCCTATCACAAGCAGTTGGCTGCCTTGAACTGCTCTGTCCGGGATTGGATAGTGAAGCACGTGAATACAAACCCACTCTGTGATCTGACGCCTATCTTTAAAGACTATGAGAAATACCTAACAAACATTGAACAGCAGCACGGGGATGGTGGCAGGAATTCTGAAAGCGAATCTAACAAAACGGCGGTTGAAACACAGTCTTTCTCCCTTTTTGGCTCAACAAAATTACAGCAAGAGTCAACGTTTTTGTTTCATGGCAACAAAACTGAAGATACACCTGAAAAGAAGGTGGAGGTTGCAACTGAAAAAAAAACGGACCCATCACTAGGAGCAACAAGTGCCTCATTTAACTTCGGCAAGAAAGTTGATAGCTCTGTTGTGGGCTCATTAAGCTCTGTCCCCCTGACTGGATTTTCATTTTCCCCCGGAAACTCCAGTTTATTTGGCAAAGATACTACCCAGAGTAAACCGGTCTCATCACCATTTCCCGCTAAACCATCGGAGGGCCAAGTAGGTGACAGTAGTGAATGCAAAGGTAAGTACCAGGCTTGTCACTGGATTTAGGTTTGCGGAAGATTTGTGTTTCTTGAGAAAGGTAGAGGCCTGGATTTGGAATTGATCCGGAGTCACATTGAGACGTTGTCGCCCGCTCCGTGTTTGATTCTGAGTTTCAGATTCCTTATTTTTAAAAGAGTAAGTCCTATTTTGTAGGGTTGTTTATAAGGACTAAAAATAATAAAAATGAATTTTAAAACATCTGACCCTGAAAAGTCTCAAACACACATGGCATAGCATATGAAAAAGAAGTAAAGACATTTTTTGAAAATTGTGTTTTGGAAAATTTCGTGAAGTTCATTATGAATGTCCCCTCAATCGACCTGGACTTAGGAGATTTGACTGTAAATAAAGTCACGTGGCAAAACAGTACTTGACTATACAGTAAAAATGTAGACTTTGCATAGCTACAGAGAACAAATCCTCCTGTGGGTTTGGAGGTACCTCCTTTCCAGAGGACAGCCGTGGTGTCTAAGTGGCATCTCCTGTAGGTATCGTCAGTGCCCCAGACCAGGCAAAGTTCTGAGCCTTAGTCTGGGCTCTTCATTCCCTCTGTTTTTAGCTAAAAAGTAGGGTGACACCATAATACCACTTCCTCATATGGTGGTTGTGAACAAATTTTGTCTGTGAAGATACCCACTTGTAAGCAATTAAAAGTGAGACCGGCTGAGGTGGCCCACATCTGTGATCTCAGCACTTTGGGAGGCTGAAGTGGAAAGCTCACCTGAGGCCAGGAGTTTGAGACCAGCCTGGGCAGCATAGCAAGACCCCATCTCTACAAAAATTTTTTTAAAATACAGCCAGGCAAGGTGTTGGGTGTCTGTAGTCACAGCTGCTCTAGAGGCTGAGGTGGGAGCATCTCTTGAGCTCAGGAGTTCAAGGTTGCAGTCAGCCACGATTGCACCACTGCACTCCAGCCTGGGCAACACAGAAAGACTTTGTCTCAACAAAAGAAAAGGTATACTCCTCAGACATGTGAACATTGATCCTTGAGGAAGCAAACTGCATTTGCCAGTTTGCCACTGAAATATGTTTTTCTAGCAGGAAGCTAGACTTCCATTACTGTTTTGCCTTGCCCCACTTTCAAGTGTATGCTCAGGCACAGGCCCTCAGGACCAAGGGTAAAGCAAGTGTCTCCCCTTTTACTTCTTCTCAGCCTCCCAGAAATAAAGACACAGGGGGAGTCTTTTCCCGAGGCAGGCGCTGGGACAGCGACACTGGATTTGAATCGAGTCCCAGTGCATGCAGGACGCCCCTCAGTCCCTTGGTTATCACAGTTGACGCATCAGAAGACGGGAGATTGGAGTGATAAAATGGACAGTCCTGTCTGGTTTTAATGATGTGATCTAATCATCTGAGCATCACAGTTATTTTCTTAGAATTGCTTTTTAGTAAGGTTTTATGCAACTGCCATCCTCTTTAAGAGGATCTTTTATATATGTGGTTTTTAAATTTTTTTGAGATGGTCTCACTCTCACCCAGGCTAGAGTGCAATGGCACAATCACGGTTCACTGCAGCCTTGACCTCCCAGGCTCAAGCGAGCCTCCCATTTCAGTCCGCCAAGGACCTAGGTCCACAGGGATGCACTGCCACATCTAGTTAACTTTTTTGTTTTTTGTAGAGATGGTGGGGGCCTTCTCACCGTGTTGACTGGGCTGGTCTTGAACTCATGGGCTCAAGCGATCTTCCTGCCCGGACCATGCAGTGTGCTGGGATTACAGACATGAGCCACTGTACCTGGCCTAATACATGTGTTTAAATAGTGTTTTGTTTAAATGATGTCCCACATCTCCCATGTTTGGGAGACCCCATTAGTGGGTATACCATTGATACCAGAGCAGTGACCCATGTGGCAATTCAGACAAAGCTTAAATTACTTATGTTGGGGCTTTGGAATGATTTCTCTGACAGCTTGCCCCCTGTTTAAAAAGAAATGTATTTTTCTATCTTTGGCCATTATTGATACGGGTTGTGGATATATCGTGACAGGAATATACAGGGGTGAAGGTGTTAAAATCCTATCTGAGATGTCATTGTCGAGTGGGTAATTTGAATACAGATTGTTATTTTTCTGTAAATGTCATAAGTATGGAGATTTTTCCATTCTAAGGTTTTCTATGTACTGGGAGTTATTTTAGAATTAAGAAGTATATTCCCATTGAAAAGGATGCTTATTTTTCACAAAGTAGTTAAAATCCAGCAGGCACTCCCGACTCTGCCATCCCCACATTGGGTGTGCATTTTAGTCTGTGGGTACATGGAGTGCTCAGCTGGAGGCTTAGGATGTTACGTAACAAAGCTTCTGTTACTTTTTTAAGCTCTGGGTTGGAATCTGACTGAATTATTGTCATTTTTATAAAAGGTGGAGATGAAGAAGAGAGTGATGAGCCACCCAAAGTAGTAGTTACTGAAGTAAAAGAAGACGACGCTTTTTACTCCAAAAAGTAAGAATCACCAGAACCTGCTGGTGTGTGTGTTTTAGAGACGTGGTAGTGTGCTTCGGGCTGGAGAACGTCCTCACGGCACTGACTGAGCATTCAGTCTTGGGGTCAGGCTTTGCCTGCTCTCAAGTGGAACAGGAAAGAATTCTTGGCCAGTTTATTTTTAAAAAGCCAGTTCTAGAAATGTCCTGGTGGGCAGGTCTCACTCTTTTCTGTCACTTTAGCTCTTTTAAAGTACTTTAGAGACTGGCTCTCCATGATCTTCTCAACCCCCTCCCATCCCACCTTCTCTTCCTTTTTCTCCCTCCCGCTCCTACTCCCCTAACAAAGAAATCTCAAGTCACTGATTTCAGGTTTGGCTTCACTTACTTTACTCAGGAGGCATCTCTGATCCCTTCCTGGAGACTTGGTTGGCCTTTCTGGATTTTCTAATAGTCAAAAAGTTGTGCACAGTAACCATTCCTTCCTGTTTAGGAAGGTAAGAACTTGCATCTTCCTTTC
Source organism: Sapajus apella (assembly GCF_009761245.1). Lineage (NCBI taxonomy): Eukaryota > Metazoa > Chordata > Mammalia > Primates > Cebidae > Sapajus > Sapajus apella. The sequence goes on from NW_022437063.1 coordinate 2,388,678, forward strand.
AATTAAATGAGATTAGTTTTTAGAAAGATATTTGCTGAAAAAACTTTTGTGCAATTTCAGAAGCTTTTAAGATATATTTTTGTCATGCAAACATTTCAGAATAATGAGCCAGCAGTTTTCCATGTAACAGGTCACCACATCCTGTGGGATTCCCAGGTGTTAGTTTCAAGAACTTTTAAAAGAGGCCAACAGTTTCTTCTTTATGTGTTTAAATTTCATTACCCACATGACATAAAGGAGTGACTCAACGTTAAGTTTTGTTTTTTTTTTTAGAATGAATCAAATGAGGCCAGGTGCTATGGCTCACGCCTGTAATCCCAGCACTTTGGGAAGCTGAGATGGGCAGATCACCTGAGGTCAGGAGTTCCAGACCAACCTGGCCAACATGGTGAAACCCTGTCTCTACTAAAAATGCCAAAATTAGCCAGGTGCAATGGTGCATGCCTATAATCTCAGCTATTTGGAAGGCTGAGGCACAAGAATTACTTGAACTCGGGAAGCAGAGGTTGGAGTGAGCCAAGATCACGCCACTACACTCCAGCCTGGGCCACAGAATGAGAGACTGTCTCAAAATAAATACATGAATAAATAAATGAGTAGGGTTGTATTATTAATAACCTCAGGAGATGTATAGCATAGGAAGCTGGAAAGGTATTTGATTACTTTGTTATTAGACCCTACCCAAGAACGTTTTCCAAATTTATTTCAAAATGTTGGTCAGTCAAAAACTGAAGGAGCCTTGAGACTTTTTAAAGTAAGAAATAGGCCCAAAAAAAGGAGAGGCGGGCGCGATGCAGGACAGAATCTTTGACCTGTATTTGCTCCCGTCTTTAGAGGACCAGAGCAGCTCTCTGGAGCTCGGGGCCAAAGGAGCATAACAGGGAGGGAGGGCTGTTGAGCTCTTGAGTTTGACTGACTTGAGAACATGGTTTCAGAAAGTGTTATAACAAGTTTCATGGGGCCTATTGTTTAATTTGAAAAAATGGGGAGGGGTTTTAGTATCTCTAGGCAGATTTTCTTGTTCTGGTTTTTGCTCAGGCTCAGTTTGCATTAATTAAAGATTTATCCTGAAGTCCTGTACTCTCACTTAATACAGATTTTCCACACAAGTGTGAAGAGTGGTCGATAGAAAACTGTGACTTGATTCCTCATTGAGTGCTTGATGGGACCCATTACTTTTCTCCATAGGTGTAAACTATTTTACAAGAAGGACAATGAGTTTAAAGAGAAAGGCATAGGTACTCTGCATTTAAAACCTACAGCGAATCAGAAGACACAGCTTTTGGTGCGGGCAGACACCAATTTAGGTGGGTACCTTTTTTTCAGTTGGCACAAAATCATCATCATCACATAGTGTATAAAAGCCTTTACCCTGCTGATTCAAGGTTATTAATATATTTTTAAACAGCGCATTCTGGCCAAATTCATCCTACATTTATTGAGTATAGATTTAGTTTTGAGTCCCAGGATAATAGTGTGTAAGGAAACATAGATGTGTTAAAAGCTATAAACGAAATGATTCTTCATTTTCCTTTGTGTGAGGAATGTGACAAGCTAGAGATTAGGCAGTTTAATAAACACCCAAGGGAAATTAACCTTCTAAAGGAATCCTTTTCATATAGCAAGTAATCACTAACCCATCGCTGTCTACCCTCAGTCTTACCCTGAAAACAGTCCATTGCAAGGAGCCTAGCACCCAGAGGGAGGAAGGGCAGGCCTGAGGTGGAGTGTGCAGTAGTGGTGGTGAACAGTGGGCTGTGTGGCAGAAGGAACTCCAGGGAGGCGTTTTTCTTTCCCATGGGCTTAACTAGTGAGTAATAACATCACGGTCACGTCACTCTTGCCCAGGGAGCTGTGCTGGCCTCTGTGACAGAGATGTCCTTTGTTGGTGTGGCTCAGTGAAGACTCTGGGCTGTGCCACCGTGTTCTTTCACTGCAAAAACGGACAGCATTGGGAGGGCTGACAGTTCTGAGCAAGGCTGTTGGCTCTGTGAGAAACGCTGTGTGGGTGCAGAGACTCGGGCTGGAGCCTAGGGCGAGTCCTGCCTGAGGCTTATAGTTCTCGGAGGACCAGTCCTACTTTTGTGACATTCCCGTGGGCTCCCCGTTTCAGATCCATTAAGTTATTTTAATGTTTCATGTTTAGCATATTACAGACGCCTTTGGTGGAGCTGTAGTTTATGTAATTTTAATGGATTTTTGTTTGTTTACATACAGGCAACATATTGTTGAATGTTCTGATTCCGCCCAATATGCCATGTACGCGAACAGGGAAAAATAATGTTCTTATCGTCTGTGTTCCAAATCCACCAATTGATGAGAAGAACGCCACCATCCCAGTTACCATGTTGATCCGGGTAAAAACCAGCGAGGATGCAGATGAGTTGCACAAAATTTTACTGGAGAAAAAGGATGCCTGAGCACGCGAAGTCGGCTGTGGAATGATTACCAAGTTGCTGCTTCTCCCACCGCCCCTTAAAACTTAGTTTTTCTTCTCTTCCTTGACATTCTAAGAACTTACAGATAACTTAAAACTCCTGTGAAGATTACCGTAGCCAATAAAACCTTTAAATGTTAAGTGTCAAGAAACCGTACTCTCCCTTCTTAAGAACTGTCTAAAGTGTAAAATACATTTGAATGCAATTTTTGGAGGATTTTTTTTAATGTTCCCTTGTTTATTAAACTAACCATAAGCGATTTCTTCAAGGACTGCAATCAGGGTATCGATTCGCTTTCCCAAAGGCTCTTCCAACCGTGGGTTTTGGGGTCTGCCGCCACCACCACCAGAGAGGCTTTGGAACAGGGTGCCCGGCCGTGTCCAGAAGGAAGCTGGCCTGTATGCTTCTCTCTGGTGGGCTCGACCGACATGTGACTCGTTCTGTTACCAAGTGAACCGGACTGGCACGCTGTGACAGATGTTTGTCCTCTGCTTTTTGATTTTTAAGCTAAAATGTGAGTACTAAGTGTTCACCTCAGTGTTCTAATCATTGGCCTGTAACCCTGTGGGCCGCTTCACTAGAATTCAGGAATTGCATTTTCATTTTAAAAGGAAATGAGTAGCTTGTGAAGGAGTTTTTGGTTTTGTAGTTTCTATTCATGAGGTGCCGTTACTTCTTCATTCCCCTAAAGACAAAATTAAGGGGGATTGCCAGGAATGAGTTTAAAAGCACAAATTTGGTAGCTTATCATCTACACCATGGACAGTGAACCCGTATGAAATGAAAGTGAAGTCAAAACTATTGTAGAAAAATGATGCTTATAGGCATTTGTACCATGATCAACCCCACACGTATGAAAACCATTACCAAGTGAGGGCCTGGGAGCTTTGACACATGAGCCATGTGAATTCACTGGGAAGCATGGAAGAAGGTTGTGGAAGAGAAAATCGTGTATAAATTTTGCCTTTAACTTTAGACAGCAGTGTATTATGTGTTTGATACCTGAACTATCTTTTACTTTTTTAAGAAGATTCCATGTGTCTGGAAGGGAGCCATGGTTATGCACACAAATACCCATGTCACTTCTCCAGAGCCGTCAGGTAACATGAGCATTCTTTGAAGACTCTGGGCACATGAATGAGATTCAAAATTTAACTTTTAAATTTCCACTTTCATTTCTCATGAATCATTTGAGACTAGTACCAGCTGATCTTGTGTAGAGGCTGAGGGTCAGTGCCCAAGGGCTCACGTGTGTATGTTCTGATCTTCAGTGCAGAGTGTATTCTCATTTAGAAAATAGTCAAAATAATTGTGGACGGTACAGTTGCTTTTTTAAAACTACAATCTTTAGGTATAAAGTTTTTTTTTGAGGGGGAGGCAATTTTATGATCAGTTATGATTAACTCCTCAGTACCTGAGGTGTGTGATTGGGCCAATGCTGTCATGAGGTTCTTGCTGTACTTTCAGTGTTTTGATTCCACAGGGGGAATGTGGCCTAGTGTGTGGCTTTGGATGAATCCGTGTGGAGAGGTGTGCTTGCACTGTTAGAGGATGCATTCAGACGTAGCTGTAGGATGCACCTAGGGAGGACGTGGCCATTGTTTTTACATTTACTTTAGAATTGAGAATGCACGTGAGTTTTTGTTGCAGATGAGTTATAGTAAGCAAATGGTTGATGCTGTTAAAATAATATCGGCCCTGCCTGATTCACATGAGGTTTATCCAACTTTTAAAAAGATGAAGAGGAGGAACTAAGGGGAACAAAGTTAAGTTTGCTGCAACTTAGCCACACGTGTGCCCCTGGCATCAGCTGGAATCAGAAGCTCGCAGGCATTTTTGGGACACTTCAGTGTTTGTGACCCAGTACTTTGTTAGCAACTGTGTGTGTATGGAAAGTTTACAGAAAATGGCATGAAAAGATCATGATTGGATTACCTGTTAAGCCTCTCCTTTCTGTAAAAAATCGTTTCTATATTTTTAAATTAGTGGGTATGTGTGGCTTTCCTTTTTCCTAACATTCCCAGCAAATTGTTGCTGCTAAGACTATCACTGTTAAGGTGAAAATTACCGGGGAGAACGTGATGCATATACCGTAACTCAAAATGGGATATTTTCTTAAAGTGACTCTGTTATGCTTTAGAACTGGTTGGTTTCCACTTTATCACTGTAAAGAGCCTGAGTATATGTGGATTTTATTGTAAAACTTAACTCCTTTTTACTTGGGGCATGGGGCCCCTGGAGGGCTTACCTATTTTCCCCACTATGTTAACAGCTAATTCTGATTTATGGGTTTAGTTTAACAAAATTAGGCTTTAAAACGTTTAATGTGGACTGAAATTTTCATCTTTTGTCTGAGAATCTATGAATTTTTTCACATACAGGCCTAAAGTAAGGTGTGTATTTTGTTATTCTAAAATTGTTTGGCATCTTGACAAATACTAAGTATCACAGTGGCCTTTTTAAAAAAAAAACAAACCTATGTGTCCATCTCATCCTTTTGTGCATTCCTAGTAAGCAAAAAAATTTGTTATGCCATCTTCATTATTAGAATTGCAGACTGAAAATCTGTCCAGTTTTTAAATTAGTTTAGATTGTTTTCCACGGAAAGATAAGTCCGACTGTTCATGGACTGATTTTAAGAGGATTATTCTATTTTACAATTTCAATTCTAGATCACATTTTATATATGCTGCATGCCAAAAAAAAAAAAACAGCTACCTTTTCTGGTGTAGAGTGGAAGAAAAACTAATACTCTACCTTATTCTTCTCTAAGAGTTCAAAACAAATTTTCACTGAGAGCCTTTTCAGTAAAAGCTAAAGGTAAACAAGTTTGTTTTTTGAGCATTTGTCAGTTACACTATTTCAGAAGAGTCAAAATTCAAGCATGATGCATTTGAAGGCTTTGCAAACTCCTAAACCCCTGATGAGTCCTGTCATTCTGGAGGTGGGAGTTTTAAGTAGAAACTGGTGTGTCCTGTAGTATGGTAGATGACAGTGAGGTCTCTTCCAATCTGGCACTCAACACAGGCCACTGTCCGTTCTCAGCTAGTAACAATCATATTGAGGACATTTGATGCAGACACAATTGTAACAGAAATGTAAAACTTCTTAGCAATCAGATGGATAAATTGTTTGCTTTTCACTTTAAATAGGAAATTGTTTTCTAAAACTAAAATACTTGAATTGTCAGACAATATTATCTCAGCTGTATTAGTTTTTGAATGCTCCCATCAAGGCAGTGTAACAATCCATGAAATGTGAATAAATGAAAAGTAAACAAAATCCCCGCGTGTGAGTTTCATGTTGCTCTTTGATGCACGTGGCATTAACACAAGTCAGACCTGTGGAAGAAGCAGCACACAGAAGCCACAACTAGAACCCCTTGAACAACAGGAGGGTCGGCTTGGAGGTGAGAAGGAGACCAGTTTATTATCCGTCTCCTTGTTGGGGAACGAGAGTACTTTTAAACCATTCAGACCAAGGGTCTCTGTTGGATTAAAATCTTCACAAGTTGGAATGAGAACTGTTGGCTCTTAATGGGCTAGTATGCAAAGCATTGGCTAGGTGCTTTATATGGATTATCTTGGTCAGTCCTCACAGCACAGCTTTGAGACATATTTTTTAACCTTTCCGATGTTACACAGCATTTATTGGTTTATAAGGGGTATTTCCTAGTTTTAAAAAAAAACTGCAAAGACTTTAAGTTATCCATCAAAGTGTTTTCCTGAACTATGAACATCTAACAGAAACTATTTAAATGACGCTAAGAGAATGCTATCTGAAGAGTAAGGCCGCGCCTAAACCGTACCAGCCCTATTTAGGCATTCCACTGCATGGCTGGGCTAGAACCTGGCTTCTCCAAAGTGGTCCTGGGACTAGCCCAACACAGAAACTTACTAGAAATGCAAAGCCGGCTTGGTACGGTAGCTCATGCCTGTAATCCTAACACTTTGGGAGGCCAAGGCGGGTGGATCACTTGAGCCCAGGAGTTCGAGACCAGCCTATGAAACATAGCAAAACCCCTGCTCTACAAAGAATACAAAATTGGCACACACCTGTAATCCCAGCTACGTGGGTGGTTGAGGTAGGAGGATGGCTTGATTCCAAGAGGTCGAGGCTCCAGGGAGTAGTGATCATGCCACTGGACTCCAGCCTGGGTGACAAAGCAAGACCCTATCTCAAAAAAAATACAAACCCGGCTCGGCAAGGTAGCTCACACCTGTAATCACAGAACTTTAGGAGGCTGAGGTGGGAGGACTGCTTGAGCCCAAGAGAGAAGAGACCAGCCTGGGCCACACAGCAAGACCCTGTCTCTACAAAAAAAGGTTTTAATTAGCTGGCAATGGTGTTGGAAAGACTGCTTAAGCCCAGGAGGTCCAGGCTGTAGTAAGCTTTGGTTGTGCCACTGTACTCCAACCTGGGTACAAGAGCAAGACCCAGCCTTCCCTCCCCAAAAAAGCAAACCCATGAGCCCCAACTAGGCTACTGAATCAGCACCTCAGGTTGGAGTCCAGTTTTTAAACTGGACTCAGTGAGGTAGAATTCATAGAAAACTCACCCCTTTGAAGTTTATGATTCAGTGCTTTTAGCGTACTCCGAAGAGTTGTGCAGCCGCCATCACTGATTCCTCACCAGTCTTCTGGGTTTGAACACTGGGTTAGAGCGTGCATTGGGTGATCCTGATGCATGTTCAAGTTTGAGAACCACTGGCACACATGCTCTCCTGATGACATTAAAGATGATAGCCCATGAAATACCCCTCAGGCGTGCTGGGAAAAAATGGCAGTAATCAGCATTGCCAGGAAATATGCCAGACTTTGGACATAACCTTGTCTCACTTCCACATCGTCACATCCCAGGAAGGCAAGGGGTGATTCTACTTGAGAAAACCTAGGACCAGGGTTGAGTGTGTCTGGGGTGGTGTGGCTTGTTGAGGTCCCAGCCCCATACATCTCTAGCATGCCATGTTAAGTAAGATACACATGCCCACTAAATTACTCAACTACACTGGCTTCTGGAATTGGCTAAAATCCTTTGGGCAAAATTGTTTATTAAGAATAGCATAAAAGTCTGCTAAAAACCATGGTTATTTCAAAATGAGCAACCTAATTGTTTTATTAAAGTCAGATTCCAAAAGGAAAGACCCCAGTCCACACAAAAGAAATCTCTCATTAACCTGTTGGCTGCTGGAGGGGCTATGTCAGGAGGCAATTCAATGACACTGCACGGAAAGAAAAGACATGATCCTTTCTTTATCCCCAGAAACAAGTATTTTCCCTTCCTCATGTACATTTTCCAGCGGTTCTCGTCATATTAACAATCAGGCACAAAGTATAGCATGTTACCATGGTCAACATGTCTATTTACAATGAACTATGCTACTGTAGGGACTGAGTTTCCCCTGTCCTCCCAGTGTAAGATTCCCAAACGTTTTGCTTTCCGGTTAACTTTTGTCCTTCTAAGCTAGGCCATGACAGTAGTTCCTGAAAGTTTATCTAAGTCAGGATAAAGGAACGGAAACAGCAAAACTAGCCTTCAAGAGGAGGCAGTTAATAGGAATGAGGCTCCTGCAGACAGCTTCCAAGGTAGAGACTCCCCAAATATCTACTGAACATTTTTCAGGTGACTGCTTTAAAAGGACTTCCCACTGTTCAACCAGAAGGGGGCTGACCTGGATGGCAAGGAAGTCTTCACCCGCTAGACCGCCTCCTTCCTAACCGCCATCTTGCACGGCCTACCTTTGGGGGGCTGGGTCAGAAAATTCTGGTCTGGTGTTTCTAAGGCAGTGACTGTTTCCAAGGAGTGTCACTGGTGGGATGTGTCTTACTATATTCCTCAATGCAGGTGTTCCTCTTACCCCTCTTTTCTCTGCCCCTCATTCCCCATTCTGTAACTTTCTGCAGTGTCTTAGGCCTTAGGCCCATCGCTGGTAACTTACTAAGTCCATCTGACCATGGAAAGAAAAGGCTTATGGTGTGAAAGGCGACAATGACACTGCTTCCACCTACGAAGGCCTGCTGAGCTGCGAGGTGGCAGAGCTGTCTGCTGCAAACGCCTCATCTTCCGTTAGACCAGGCAGCTTACTGGGAGCCTGCAAACCCTGAACTTGGGGCTCCTGGCCTCTATTCCATTGTTTCTCCACTTCTGCGAGGGCTGAGGTTCTCTGAAAAAGCTTGGGAAATTTTGTAGTACAACTGAAAGGGTGTGCACTACACTTTGTGGAGGCTGAGAGCTAAACTTAAAATGCATCTTCTTTTTTGAGACATGAGAGTCTCACTGTCGCCCAGGCTGGAGTACAGAGGTACAAGCTCAGCTCACTGCAACCTCCGCCTCCCGGGTTCAAGCAATTCTCCTGCCTCAGTCTCCCGAGTAGCTGGGACTACAGGTGCACACCACCACGCCTGGCTAATTTTTCTATGTTTAATAGAGATGGGAGTTTCACCATGTTGGCCAGGCTGCTCTCAAACTCCTGACTTCAAGTGATCTGCCTGCCTCGGCCACCTGAAGTGCTGGGTTTACAGGCATGAGCCACCATGCCAGGCCTTGAAATGCACCTTGAAATGATTTAATTCTGCAAATATGGCATATCTGGCCAAACCCCAGTCACTGATGCGCCCTCCTCCTCTAGGACTCCTCCCTGGCTCACAGCAGGCAAAGCCAGCACACAGGGTGATTTATCTCTGCCTCCAACACACTCCAGTTCAGGAAAAAGTAGCTTGTGTGAAAGCTCAAAAAAAAGTTTAAGGAATCGCTGGGGGCAAATTAAGGTTCAATCATTAAATTATTGCTTTGCTGTAATATTTGTATTTACCCTGAAATGCCCGTTACAGAAAAAAGTAAAAATTCATTCAAGGAAGACACAGAAAAAAAGAATTTAATATTCAATATGCAAACCAGCCTTTAAAAGAAATATGAAATCATAAAGCAAAGCTAACAGGCAACTAACAAATACCGCCTAGAAAAGATTTCTCCTGCACCTGGAAGATGGTTACTAAAAGAAGCTGTTGGTAATGCTTATGGAACGACCACTGGCAATTAGCATACCGATCTTAGGCCATCATGGCGTTTTTGCTAAAATACATTTTGTAGAAATCATTAGCCTCAAAGTAGTGAAGAATCTCTACAGGTTGTCTTGCAGATTTAATTACTCTTACACAGATAATTCAGTTGGAAACCATAAAGGATACCTATTTACACCTAAGCTGCCTGGCCTTCCACAGAGCAGGGACTGAAGGACCATAGGGGGGAAAAAAGCAAGTTTGCCAGGGGCTCTGTGGGGTGGCAGGGTCAGTTACTTGATCTGCTGAGCTCGAGGAAACGGAACAATGAACACGCCTACCTGCCTTAGGAACCATGGGAAACTAAACTCCACCCACCAGCAGCCGCCTCCACTCGTGGCTCCACCTGCGGGAGGAGCTCTGAACCCAGACCAGAGGCCACTTGGTGTCCCAAGGTGTGCTCCAGAGCTCAGAGAAAGGGATCGGGGTCCTTTGGCCACTGAGGATCAAGCTAGTCAGTGAAAAAGAAAAAAGACCCAGGTGCCCGTCACCTGGCTCCCAGGGATCCTCTGCAAAGAGCCACATGGCACTCTGGCCACCTGCTGAAGAGCTGCTCTCCCTTGAAGGACCGTGGCTGCCCCTCCAGAGGCTGCTTCCATTCAAGCTCAAGAGTACTTGCATCTCCTTATCTCTTAGGGTCCTGGTCCTATCAGGTGGTCAAACAGAAGTACAGTAATTCTCTTTCTGATGCAGACTAGAACAAGTGAACAGGAAAAACCAATGTGCTGTCAAGAGACTTGGCTTTGGAAGCAGGACATGAAAGCAAATCCCACCTAAATTTGAAAATTGAGAAAAACATCTGTGAAACCTGTTAAGTTCACTAAAAAGTTGGCAGAGGTTTAATATGTCTTGAAAGAATTTGAGCCAACAGCTTAAAACCACCACGTTAGGACATGGTCAAATACCTGGTTTTCCAAAAGGCAGTTGTTAGAATGCACCAGCTGCACACGCCTTTCCTCTGGGATGTCTTTCAATGAAAAAAAAAGCTTTACTTTGTTCTTCAGAAGTCTTCTACCACTAGTCTATTTGTGATTAACACAGCAAAAACAGATCCTGGTTTGTGGGAGGGCACCTGAGGAACAAGCCTTTGTATACCCTTCCCGTGCCTCCGTGTGGAGGGCAGCTCAGCGGAGGGTCCATTCACAGTCTGTAAGAATCCGAAAGTGAGCAGACTCCACCCGCCAACCCAGCCTGCCTCCAAGGTGACTTGGCTTGGAGGATCTTGCTTCCCGCTGCTCTCCTCCTGAAATGATGAGCCTTGCCTGTCTCTGCAGGCAGCTAGGCCCTTCCAGTAGAACATCAGAATGGAAGACGGCCACTACCTGAACTTACAGGTGCTCCGGAATCTAGGATCATCACGTTCCTTTCCATGAAAAAGCCCACCTCATGACTTTCTTAATGTCCTAAAAAGGGACACCTAGATTTCCTCAACAGAAAACTGCTTTAATCCCAAATTCCCTTAAGACCAATATGCCTTAAAGGGAGTTAAAGATCAATGTCTTTTTTATTTTTGTTGAGATAGAGTCTCACTCTGTCCCCTAGGCTGGATGGAGTGCAATGGTGCGATCTTGGCTCACTGCAACCTCTGCCTACCAGGTTCAAGTGATTCTCCTGCCTCAGCCTCCTGAGTAGCTAGGATTACAGGCATGCGGCGTCATGCCCGGTTAATTGTATTTTTAGTAGAGACAGGGTTTCACCATGTTGGCCAGGCTGGTCTTGAACTCCTGACCTCAGGTGCTACGCTCATCTCGGCCTCCCAAAGTGCTGGGATTACAGGCATACCGTACCCGGCCCCAATATGTCTTAAAGGTGGTTTGGATTAAAGCAGTTTTCTGTTGAGGAAACCTAGGTGTCACCACGCGTGATCTTCCCTGTATTACACAAGAGGCAGGCGTGTTCCCAGAAAAATTAAAGATGGCCTTACAAGTACAAATGTGCCAACACCAGGACTTTGGGGAGCCTGGCTCTAGCCCCGCCACCTGCTACCCTATTACTTTACTGCACACGTCATTTCTGACTTTGGAAAAACAAACCTTCCTGTCTAGTTCTCAAGTGGCCAGGTGGCTCTGAGCAAGTTTTAAATTGGCATCAAAAGCACCCTCTGGAGAGGGCTGTAAGGACTGAGAAGGGCGGACCCCACCAGGTGTCTGTCCCTCTGTCCTGGTAGCACAGCGTGGCTCACCATGCAGGCTGGGCCCGCATGCCTGAGTTTGACTCCCATGGCCAGCCCTTGCTGTTCTGTTTGGGGCAGTTCCCTGCCTGTAAGATGGGGTCGGATCAGCGCCTGCACACAGTAGGTGCTATGTGTTGCGTATAAAACGCCAGCCCGCCATGTGCTTTATTTACATACCTTACAAATTGAGGGCTGATCTCTAAAATACCACGGTTTGCACATATTTCTGTGACCAGCAAGCCCTTTCACACGTCACTGTGACTGGTCCTCATGGTCACCCCGTGAGGCAGGCAGCACTTACGTTCGCCGTCACATTCACCATCTTACAGAGGAGGAGCCCGGCCCTCCCGGAGCCAGCCAGGAGTGCTGGCCGATGCTGGCCCCAGGGGAGAGAACCTTCTCATGCCCCTTACCAATGAGAACAGAGGGCAGGCTGCTGTGCTGCTCTCCACCTGGACTGCCTCCTCTTCCCACGGAGGACTGTCAGGGCTGTATGCTCCCAAGATCCCCAGAACAAGCAGGGGCAAAGTTCGTGAAGAAATAGGTGGATTTTAGCCACATGGACACGAGCCTGGAAACAGCGTTTGGCATCTCCAGAGAGCATGCAAATGGGGCTAGGCTGGAGGGCTGGGCCACGCTCGGGCTCCCTGAGGCTCTGTCCGCACATGACCTGGCTCTGTGCTGCCCTAAGACATGGGTTTGGAACATGACATCGTGCAGAGCAGAGCGGTCAGGCCTGAGTGGACATTGCTGGAGAAGGAGAAGAATGTTCACATTCCCCACCAAGCACGGTCTCAGACTAGGTTATCACAAAGGGCATGGGGGAGACAGGCATCCCAGGGTTCTAACATCTGACCCGACCTACGTAGCATGACGGGTGACTGCGCCCTGACCCAGCCACACACTTGAACCCTGGAGACTTCAGTGAGGTAGGTGGTATCAGCCCCATTTCACAGGTGGGCAAACTGAGGCAGAATGAAATGCAATAGCTCGCTTTTAATAACAACATACAAAAGTCTGGAGAAAGCCCCAAAGTAGTTCCCTGTTCCCGGAGCCCAGAGAATAAACAGGAGAACAAGCCCCTCCTCTTCCCCCACAAAGACCCCTAAACACATCACTGGAACCCCTCAAATATTCCTGGGGACTTCAAACAAAAAAAAAACCACAGCAACAAAGAGACCCAGCTTCCAGTTTATTCCCAGTTGGGTAGGGGACAGCCCTGCTCTTGGGGAGGGCACAGGGCATCCTCGCAGATGGAAGCTACTTCATGCTGGACCAGGCCAAGGCTGGGCGGCTGCTCACACAAACCGATGGGAGTGCCTGTGTAAGCCTCTGAGCAACTCCTCTGCCTCAGTGAGCTGGTCTGAGAGATGGGACCAGCACACTCCATCAAAAGAAGTGAGCTCTAGGAAACCAGGAAGATGAAAAGGCACCCCCGCCCCCAGAAGACGGGGTCCCACCTAGAACCTTCCTAGGAGGATGCCAGCCCCACCCCACATCAGACACCCTTAGGCAGACAGCCCGTTCCGCCTGGCTACTGAGGCCTCCTGACTACCCTCAGAATCCAAATTCCGCGGGTCCCTCCGTCCGAGGCCCAGTGTGGGATGTCCCAGGTTGGAGGTGTGTGTGTTGGCGGTGTTCTTTGGCTGGAAGCAAAAGGCCGTTCTGGCGGGATCGGGGCCGTCTGCTCAGCTGGAGGCCTTTGTGGAACTGGGCACGGGTGAGGTAAATCCCAGCCCAGAGCAAGGCCATCAAACTTCCGGTGTTCCCATCTCCTATTAGAACAAGGTGGTAAACCAGGAGGATGGGCTGGGACTGACTCAGGTACCGAGATTCACCCACACGGCATTACAAAACCTTCAACTGCGTTTCCTCAAGGCGTGGACAGTCCGACGCGCTGAGTGCCCTGGCTGGGTGGTTCTGCCTCCTGCTGGGGGACTCGAACATGGTCGCGCGGTCTGGCCCCACTCTGGACATCGGCTGCTCCCCCCGCTCTCTCTCATGGCCGCTGGCATCTCTGGTCCTCTTTGGGTGCAGAGGGCTCTCCAGAGATGGGTGGGGGGTGATGGGCAGGGGGCACAGGGCGGAGCAGAGCCAGCAGGGGAGGGAAGAGGCACTTCAGTTTGGGCTGGTGTTCGTGGAGTCGGCCCTGGCCCCGGGAGTCGAGTGGCCCCGCCTGGCTGTGGCTCCAGCGCTGGCGTGTCACAGAAGACCCCGGTGGCGGTGGACAGGTAGGCACTTGGCAGCACTCCCAGGGCTGGGCCCGGCCGGGGCTCTGCGCAGGCTCCGCACGCAGCTAGGTCATCAGGATGGGCTTCTGCCGAACTTCCAGGATGTCTACGGCCGGTGGGAGGGAAGGACATAAACAGCAGCACTCAGCAGCAGCGGGTGCCACGGCCACGCCAGTGCCACTTCTAAAGGAACCCGCCTCGGCCACTCGCGCATCTCCCGTCCAGGCCTCACAGACTGCAGGGGAGATGCAGGCTCCACCATCCCGACCCTGCAGACTGGGAAAGGGGCCTGCAGCCGTGGTGCACCACGCAGCGGCTCAGGGATAAGCTGGTGTGGGGGCCAGGGCCACTGCCTGTCACGGCTGCTGCAGGCCTGGATTGGTGAGGTGGCAGCAGGTGCACCAGAAAGCTGAGCAAAGGAAGGACTTCGGCTCTGGGAAAGCTACACTCCACCCAAAGCCTGAGACAAGGAGGCCGAGAGCCCTGCAGAGAAACCCGACTGACAGGACTGGGCGGGATGACTCCAGGTGGCTGGAAAGACCCAGGGCCCTGAAGGCAGAGCTGGCTATGAGGAGGTGCGGCTGTGTCCCCGCATCAGCCAGCATTACCTGCTAAAATCCGATGCAGCGTCCCCGCATCAGCCAGCATTACCTGTTAAAATCCGATGCAGCGGCAAAGTGACGTAGGTTAAGTGTGCATAGAGAAGGAAGTTGCCATCCGCTCTGTTGAGCTTCAGCCAGGACCCGACCAGCGACCGTCCCGTGCCCGACAGGGACCGAGACCGCAGGTTGGTTGCATTGTGCAGATCGGCTGGAGGACAGAAGGCCGGGTCAAGGCCCACAGCACGGGCTGCAGGGGAAGCAGGAGGCCAGCTCCCAGTCCAGGCTGAGGCCACACTCTACCGAGGACAGGGCACTCCTCACCAACACCCCCACCTCCAGCAAGAGCTGCCGCCTCCTCACCTCTGGCATACCTCCCCGCTTCCCCCAGGGCCCAGATCCACGCCTCCACCTCCAGGAAGACTTCTTTGGCCACCCCCTCATTGCTCCCTTCTCTGTCTGGAGCTTAGTCTCCTCCGGGGGTCTGGCATACACCACACTGTGTAATTCTCTGCGTTCGTGGGCCCTGTCCCTGGAACTAGGCACCGCCACCTGCAGGGCATGGGAGCAGCAAGGCTTGGCCAACCTGCACGGTTACCCAGTCTTAGGTCCAGGCTGGGGGAACCTGCCCCAGAGAGGCAGACTTGGGCAGTGATCAACACTTCTTGCTGATTCGGGAACAGGCGCAGGTGGAGAAGCCGCTGGCCCAAGTTCACACAAGAGTGGGCTAGGGCCAGTGCTGGAGTCCCTGACCCGGGCCAGGGCCTTGGGCAGTCAGGGCTCCTGCCTCTTGGTCCCACTGGTCAGGACAAAGACTGCCACCTCTTCTTAACAGTGCTGCAGCCCCAGCTCCCTGCTGGGGGAGGTGCTCAGTGGGAGTTGTCAGCAAATCCTTCACTTCTTTTTTGAGACGGAGTTTTGCTCTTGTTGCCCAAGCTGGAGTGCAATGGCTCAATCTCAGCTCACTGTAACCTCTGCCTCCCAGGTTCAACCAATTATCCTGGCTCAGCCTCCCAAGTACCTGGGATTACAGCCATGCACCACCATATCCGGCTAATTTTTTGTATTCTTAGTAGGGATGAGGTTTCACTGTGTTGGCCAGGCTGGTCTCAAACTCCTGACCTCAGGTGATTCACCCGCCTCGGCTTCCCTAAATGCTGGGATTACAGGCATGAACCACAGTGCCCGGCCGATCCTTTACTGCCATACACTCAACAGACATGCACACTGCGGAGCCAGGCACCCGCTGGCTTCTGAGAATGACAGGAACACACGCGGTCTATGCCAGGAGAGGTGGCAGAACCTCCCAACCTGTCTCTGATGGCCATCCCTGTCCACAGAAGCCATTTCCCACAAGGACTGCTGAGTGGCATTTCGAATATGCTAATCTGATTGTGTCACTCCTCGCTTAAAACCACCCAGTGGCCTCCCCAGGCTCTGGGAATGACTCCTGTATTCTGGACAGTCCCTGAGTGAGGACAGGGAGCAGGCACAGGTGCTCAGGAGAGAGTGCAGACCGTGCCTGGGCAGGACTGATGGGCATGGGAACACCCAGGCACAGACTCCTGGAGGCCGCTGGACAGAGGCACAGGGAAGCCAGAGGGGAAGCCACACAAGGTGGCAGCTCTGTCACCAAAGAGTGCATGGCCCTGGGAGGCTGCACAGAGCCAGGAGGGCCGGGACACACCGTGAGGGTGAGCTGGCCCACGGCAGCACAGGGGAGGGGCCTCCTCTCTCCCTTCACACCCGTGTGTGCGGAGCTGTCAGGTCGCCCAACGGTCTCCCTTAAGCAGGCTGAAAGCATAAGAGAGCTGGAGAATCCCCTGAAACTGACAAACTGCTGCCTATCTGCGCTCCAGATACTCTGCTAAGGAGACGCCTAGGCCCACCGGGAAGGGACCCCAGAGACAGCCATTTCTGTCTGTCCCCGGCTCTACCCTCAGCTCCTGGAGGGGTGCCTGGCCTATGGCACCTACTCTCTTAAGTGTTGCCGAATGAACAAATGAATGAATGAATGAATGAATCACTGGTCTAGATCGAGAGGAGACTGAAGGGTGCAGGGGCCTAGGGCACACAGTGGGGGGTCACCTCCACCGTCGTCCTCCCGGAAGAACTCCTCGCTGTCATTGGCCGAGTGCGACTTCTTCATCTCAGCAATCCGGTTCCGCGGCACCTTCCTCTTGAGGGACGGGGAGAAGAATGCGGGCCGGTTGTTCCGCTCTGGGGTGGGGGGCGTGCTGAAGGAGGTCACCTGGAACAAGGAGCCCAAGTCGCAGGAGCAGCAGAATAGCCCCCGACCTGGGGGTCCCCACACCCCTCCTGTCCCACCTCAAACAACCCAACACAGCTCCCAGGGAAGAGGCTACTCGGCCAGGTGGACCCAGCCCCCAGCCGGCCCGTGCTAGGTGAGGCCTAGAGACTGGAAGATGCGCAGGGGCCAGCAGGCCACCTGGACACCAGTGCTGCCCGAGGAGGGACGAGGCTGCCGACACTAATGACACAAAGACCCCCCTCCTCTGGGCCTCAAACACCGGATAGGGGTTGTTCAAGCACAAAGTAACAACAGCTGCTGACGCTGAGCAAGCACCTGCCCCACACAGACCCACCAAATTTCCCAGCTCCGTGAGACAGGGGCTGGCGTCAGTCCATCTGACAGATGGGGAAACTAAGGCAAGGACCGAGACCTTGGCTTGCCTGTGGTCACCAAGCAGGCCAGCAGCTGCCCCGTCTTCTGTCCCCCAGGGCCACACCACTCACCCTACTGCTCAGGGCTGAAGTGGTCCCATCCCTCTTGCTCCCACCACCCATCATAGGAAATACTGTGCTAAGTAGCTCTAGGTCTCTGTCTCCTCCTCCCCACTTCTAGTCACGTTTGGTTCTGTTCACCAAACATTCAGGGCCAGGCAGGCACAGCACTAAGAACAGACAGGCACATGGCAGGTCCCTGCCCTCAAGGAGCTCACAATCTGCTGGGGATGACAGACTCAGAGAGTGACAACCATAGACAGCATGCTGGCTGTGGAAACAGAGAAAGAGAAGCACAGGATACACAAAGCACAGAGGCATAAGGGATCCACAGCCTGGGAAATCAGGGAAGGCTTCCTGGAGGAGACGCCGCTGGAGCTGGGTCTTGAAGGACGAGTAGGAGTTCGCCAGGTGAAGAAGGGGGGGAAGGGCGTTCCAGGCAGAGGGAACTTGGCCCATCTCCTCCCTCCTCCCCATGCCAACAAGAATCTGAGGAGCAAGATGAGCTGGGACCGAGACTTCGGGAGCCCCGTCAGCCTCCTCGTCATGGCTCCGACATCCACCAAAGTCCTGGCAGCTGCTGGGCTCCAGACGGTGCTCCCGCAGCCGGGGAAGGTTTTTAAAAGATAAAAGAAACAAACAGCAGCAACCACAACACACAGAGTCGGCACGTATCACGCACTGGCTCCGACGGCCCCGCCGGAGAAGGAGGCAGGCAACAGCGGGCGCACAGGTGGTGGTCCCCAGAGGCCAGCTCTGCTGCTGACTGTGCGACACTAGCATGTCCCTCCCCCGAACCCCAGGGCTGCCCTGCCGCTAAGGCATTGGGGGTTTCACGTGCCTCACAGCCACTCCCACTGGACAGACGGGAAAACCGAGACTCAGGCAGGTCTAGTGACCTATGGTCACTCAGCCCTCGTGCTGCGGCTGGAGGCAGCACCCGGGTTTCTCCAGCCCAGAGCTCGGGCCGCGTCTTCATTAGGACTTTCACACACACATTTTTGTCAGAGTCCCCGGGGATCACATAGAACCAGGGAGAAGAACCGGCTCTTTGTCTCAGAAATGAACTCAGAAATATAAAACACCTCATTCCAAAGAAGAGAGAGGCCCTGCGCCTGGAATGCTCACCCATCTTTGGAAAAAAGAACACTTGCTGCCTTTGGCTTGCAAAACACATTCATTGCAGAAGATCAAAAAAAAAGGTACACGCAAGAGAAACAAAACCAACATCTGACCATGGAGACATGCATGGCCACGGTCTTTCTAGAATCAAAAACGTAACAAATGCACACTCCCTCGTCTCAGGCAGCCTGCGGGGATGGCTTGTTTACATTCCAAGCTAGGTCAACAGCAACAGCGACTACAGCAGCTGCCTCCTGCGAATCCTCCTGAGGGCCAAGCCCGGGACTCCTCAGAGCCTCCCGTACACTCACGGGGCAGGCATCCATGTGCCCTGTCTCTAGATGAGAAAACTGAGGCTCGGAGGGGAGAAGAGACACATCCAAGGTTAAGAGAGCAGCAGAGCAGGATTCCGGCTGTGGGCGGCGTCTCTCCTGGACAGCAGACCGGCAAGACTGAGGCCGGACCTGTGCCCAGGGCCTGCCCAGGTGCAGCACACCTGTCCTCTTCCAAGACCTACAGCTCTGGGCAGCCCCTCTGGAAGACACGGGCCGAGCAAAGCAGCCAGTGGGCTGGAGGCCTTCTCCCGTCTGTGCCCACCAAAGGCTTCGGTGAACAACACTGCCGCTGACCTCAGCCTCCCACCCTGGGGAAGGGGCGTGGCCTAGACAGAGCAAGGCCCCAAGCCCAGTGCCATCCCAAGAGAGCTTGTGACCTGCAGCAAGCTGGCAAGTCTGGTTTCCAGGTGTGAGGCAGGAACGCCTCCCCTGCAGCAATGCCTCATGCAAACCGCCAGACAAAGAGAAGAGCTGGGTGGTCTAGGCCTCTGCACGCTCTGGCTGACCCCCAGTCACCATCATCCCCATCTTGACTCCCCGGGGAAGGCCGGCCATGTGCCCACGCTCACCCAGCAGGTTCACCCAGGCAGGCATCAGGGCCGGGCCTGGGTCCCTAGCCAGTCTCTTCTGCCCACTGGCCCTGTGGACTCAGTCTGGCTTTGTGGCATCTCAGAAGGGCAGAAAGAACTCTGACCCAGCACCAACCTGCTGTGTGACCTTGGGCAGGCACAGCCCTTCAGGTCTGCAAGGCAGGAACGCCTCCCCCGCAGCCACACCTCATACAAACCGCTGGGCAAAGAGTAGGGCTGGGTGGTCCGGGCCTCTGCATGCTCAGCGCCTTGGCCCACACACTGGTGGGTGGGGACGATGACATCTACGTCCCCAGGAGGCCGTGAGCATGGGGGAGACGATGGGAAGCGAACCTGAGGGACGGGAGGCCCTGCCCCCAGCCCTGCAGCCCTTACCCGCTCGTGCATGGGTGAAGCTGGGCTGGAGTCCTCTTCTGTCCCACAGGGGGACGTGTCGCCTGTGGACACTCGGCTGACCGCCATCTCAGCGTGGCCCTTGCCCTGGGGGCCCTTCATACGGACAAACTCCATGTTGTTGTACTTGTAGAAGCCAAACGACATCTTCTGTGCCATGCGGGCGGCCACGCTCACCTGTGGGCCGGCAGGGGCAGCCTGAGTCAGGAAGGTGGGGAGGCCTCCATGGGGCCCCTCCCTGGGACATGAACAGCCAGGGTGACCATCTCTCAAGGAATGACCCTGAGGGCTGCCCAGGAGGGAGGGTCTGGACCAGCAGGTGGGTCAGCTGGAATGGACCCACACCCCTGCCTGGCGCCCCTCCCAGCATCCAGTGAGCCACACACCAGGCTGAAGACAGAGCCTCAGGCTAGTAGCAAGGCTGGTTGCGGATGGCACCCACTGCAGGAGAACGGCCTGCTCAGTCAGGGGTGACTCAGAGCGCTCCCAGGGCCAGTCACAGGAAGCAAGGGCAGTAAGGGGGTGACAGCGACACCATCGGCTGTCACTTCCCAGGAAATGAAAGACTGAGGAGGAAGTCCCCGCTCACATTTCAGATGAAGACAAGTGGCCCTGTGGGCAGAGGCCGACCATGAAGGATGATGTTAGAGGGCAGGGAGCGCCTATGAGGAACCCCAAGGGGCTGCCGGTGTCCCCAGTGGCCGACATCTCACAGAAGCAGGCTGGGGGGCCCTGTGGTGTGGACGAAGGCGGGCTGTGGAGCTGCCACCCCGGGGCCTGGGAGAGCACCCCTGAGGCTGCCGGCTCTCACCCGGTTGTCGTACACCTTCTTGAGCGCCTCGTAGCGGATGGAGCCCTGAAAGATGACCCCCTGGAACGTGTTGGTCTTGTCACTGGCCACCAGCTCCACACACACCATCTCTCCTTCCCCCACAGTCATGTCACTGAATACCTGGGGCAGGGTACAAAGAGACAGGGATGTGACGGTCAGGGCCCACTGCCCACACCACAGCCCAACTGCCAGGGAGGACTGCTCGGAAAACCCCATTTCGTAGGGGACAACTGGCTCCCTGCCCCACACACTCCCTGTGGCCCCATGCCCTCTGAGCCCCACGGGACAGGGACAGCCTCACATCGGGGCAGGGATGGAGCAGTAGGAGAGGATAGGGACCCTTACGGTGACTCTGAGACTGGCAGAAGACGCATGCCCTCATCATGGTTCACCAGGACTGTCGGCCACTGTCTGGGCCCCTCCATATCATCTAGGGGTATCCAGCCCTACCCGCCACACCTTTGAGGCTCCTGTGTGGCCAAAGGCTCGATGGTGGCAGGGTGACCACCATCTGGGGGGACAATGCCAGACTAAGGTGCCACAGGGCCCATCCTGCTGCCTTTCCGAGTCATTGCTCCCAGGGCCTGGTGCACAGCCTGCGAGCTTCAAGGTCACAAGACTTAGATGCAAATCTCAGCTCTGCTGGGCACGAGCTGCATGAGCCTGGAGACAGGACATGGCCTCCCTGAGCCTGGGATCTTCCTGCAGACGTGCGCACCTTCCTCCTAAGTCCTCAGGGGCCCAAGCGCCTTGGATGAGCACAAGGACCCCGACCGGGGCCTCAACAGAGGAGAGGAATGGGCGAGCAGTGCGGGGAGTGGGGATGGCCTGCTCTCCTCCCCACCCGCCCAGTGCCCTGTGTTTCTCGGTGAGTCTCGTTCTGCCCAGGTCCCTGTGGCTTGGCCCAGAAGACTCCGGAAGCCCCATCCCTCTTTGACATCCTAGGATTCCACGTCAGTGCGGGTGTGGAGGTGCTGCTTTATAGTTTACAATGGCTCCTCTCGCCTGGGCAGCATTTCTTGTGGGAGTTTATGAGGCATCCTCCCACTCAGGAGCCTTCCGGTCTTTAGCCCTGACAGTAAGTAGGACACACGATCTTGACACTGATTTACAGAGGAGGAAACGGAGGCTACGGCGGGTGAATTCACCTGCCCACAAGCAAACACTGGAAGAAAGAGAGCCATGTTTGCCTCAGCTGGACTCTTCCTGGCTCCAAGCCACCCACAGCTTCCTGCAACGCTAAGACCTGGGGGAGAAGTGTCTGACATCCGTCTCGAGAAGGGGAAGCTAAGGAGAGAGGCCTGCATGGAGCTCACCTCCTCGAAGCTGTCGATCATGAAGAAGATGTTGGGGTAGCTGATCTTTGACTCCTCCCCCTTGCTGTCCATGGGGTGTTTACTGGGAGATGCAAACACTTGCTGGAAGAAAACAGATTTGGAGGACAAGTGAGGCCCCACCCTGCACACAGGCCCAGAGCCAGTCCAAGGATGGACCAGGGAGGCCACCCAGCCCACAGCCAGTCCAAAGTCAGAGACCCGCCTGGAGGAGACGTGGGGAGGAGCTGGTTCTGTGCTCCTAGCATGGGATACCGGACCCCAGGAGCTGAGCCGCTTTCTGGAGTCAGACCCCTCACCTCAGAGGCAGAGAATTAAGTGGGAGGAGGACTTGTCTCTCTCAAATGCTGGGCAGCCAGAGGCCTGCCACGCCCGGGCTGAACTGGCAGTTAGGAGACTGGGGACTCTAGCACCAGGGCTCACCTGAGATTTCTTCTTATGAATGTGAATGTCCCCACCATCAGCACGTGTGCACACTGCGCACGTCACCATGTAGTCCAGCTGGAAGAGAGTACGGGTCAGCCTGCATGGAGGGGTCAGCTGTCCCTCACGGCCAATGGACAGCCTCATCCACCCCACCCCGTACCTTTTGCAGGATGAGATTCAGGCAGACGCTCTCTTCCCAGTCAATGTCAGGGTCTCCCAGGCCTGGCAGCTTCTTAGAGTCCCGCCGGTACACCTCCACCTCCACCTCGGGTTCAGCCGCCTGCGAGGCCCAGGGCAGAAGTGAGTGCCCAGGGCCACTGCGGCCCAGGGGTTCTTCTGCTATGCTGGGCAGGCATTAAGATGGACAAGGACTCCAATTCTTTTTATTTTTTGTGACAGTGTCTTGCTCTGTTGCCCAGGCTGGAGGGCAGTGGTGCAATCACAGCTCACTGTAGCCTAAACCTCCTGGGATCAAATGATCCTCCCACCTCAGCCTCCCAAGGAGCTGGGACCACAGGCACATGCCACCACACTTGGCTAATTTTTACAATTATTTTTAGGCATGGGGTTTCGCCATGTTGTCCAGGGGGCCTCCAACTCCTGGACTCAGGTGATCCTCTTGCCTTGGCCTCCCAAAGTGCTGGGATTATAGGCATGAGCCACCACACCTGGCCTCAGTTTCTTTTTATTTCTTTTTTTGAGACGGAGTCTCACTCTGTCACCCAGGCTGTAGTGCAGTGGCGTGATCTCGGCTCACTGCAACCACCACCTCTTGGGTTCATGTGATTCTCCTGCCTCAGCCTCCCAAGTAGCTGGGATTACAGGCATCTGCCATGATGCATGCCTAATTTGTTTTGTATTTTTAGTAGAGACAGGGTTTCACCATGTTGGCCGGGCTGGTCTAACTCCTGACCTCAAGTGATCCACTCGCCTCAGCCTCCCAGAGTGTAGGGATTACAGGCATGAGCCACCATGCCCAGACTGGCTTTCAATTTGGATGCAGCTGTGCTGGCAGGGGCCTCTCATCCTTGTCGCTCTCACAGACTTGGGCTCTGAGGGGCTGAGCACTGCTGGGCCTTCTTGCAGGTGCACAGGCCTGAGCCCCCCAGGGGCAGAGCTGGGGTCTATGGAAAGAGGTGTAGAAGGCCAGCCTTGCCTAGGAGTGAGAAACAGATGTCCCTGAGTGGTGGAACCTCCCACTTCCACCATCTGTGTGGTTCTAAAGAGCCACCCTGAGCCCCTGAGCTGAACGTCCTCAGGCTCACAAGACTATTGTTCCTCTTGGGCTCACTTCATTGACCTGTTCATTGGCTTCTGCTAAGCAAACCGCTGTGGACTCAGTGAATGAAAGGCACATCGGCATGATAGCACGACTGTTCAAGCCAGCACCACAGCATGTGACAGGCGAAAGAGCAGGTTCCCCATCAGAAAGGGGCCCATGTGTGCACCAAAGCCAGGCCCAAGAGCCACTGGGAGCTGCCTGGTACTCCCCAACAGGAGGGTGGCCAGGCTGCCATGGTACACTCTGCAGGCATTCGCAGCAGTGAGACCAGACAGATTACAACCATCTGTGTCAACAGGTATGACTCACAAACAGGACACGGAGAAAAAGCTTGATACAACATGTACCGCCCAACTCCAAAGTACGATATGTGAGAACAGGTAGAACCCACCCAACTCCACACACAGGAGCTATAAGAACAGGCAGAACCCACCCAACTCCACACACAGGAGCCGTGAGAACAGGCAGAACCCTCGACTCCACACGCAGGAGC
>NW_022437063.1:2412738-2443174 GCF_009761245.1 Sapajus apella
CAGGAGCCGTGAGAACAGGCAGAACCCTCGACTCCACACGCAGGAGCTGTGAGAACAGGCAGAACCCACCAGGAAGTGTGAGAAGCCAGGGCAGCAGCTGCCTCAGGGGGAGGGTGAGCCCTGGGGTGGGGTGAAGGGGCCTCGGTGTTCTGGTCACACCCTGTGTCATGGTATGGGGGCTGGTGAAACCAGGTGTTCACTCTGAGAAAAATCAAGCTGTACACACATCTTTGTGAGTTATTCTGTGTAGACGTTACACTGAAAACAATCTACCTAAAAGGAAAAGGTGAGGCTGGGGGCAGGGCTTCGCCGCTGGCAAGCTGTGTGATCCTGGGAAGCTTCCTCCCCGTCTTGGAGCTTTGGTTTTCTGAGTGGGTGTGAAGATGACCTGCTCCTTAGGAGGCTGAGGGCATCACGTGACCGTGGCACAGGGCTCCGGCCACCAGCACAGAGCCAGCCACACACAGAGCCAGGTCACCTTGCTGCCAAAGGCACAATGGGCTGCCCAGGAACACGGAGTGTTTTGCCCAGGGCTGGAGCAGAGAGAGGGCAGGGAATCCAGGACACTCCTCCCTGGGAAAGGCTGGACTGGGGATCTCCCTAGGGCCCTGGAGCGGTACGGGATTCCTGGCATCCTGTGTCCCCCACACTACAGCTCCTGCCCATCCACCCTCCCCTGCTAGGCCTGGTTGGTTGCTATGGTGACTGGGTACCAGCAGGATGGGAATGGGGAGGGGGCGGGAAGCAGCCAGGCTGCCGCAGAGGACTTGCAGTGCGCAGGCGCCTCTGCAGGGGCCCCCACCTCCGCCTGGCTGAGAGTTTTTGCCAGGAGGGTCTCCCTGTCTCCCCATCAGCGCCTCCAGACCGCCCCCTGCAGGCCGCCCTCAGTACTACGGCCCAGCAAGCTGGGAAAAATGCCAAGTTGGGCAGCCCCAAGACCCACCCTCCAGGCCCTGCAATCTCCATCAGCCTACTCTGGCAGGTCCCATGTAGCACACACCCTCCCACTCTGCACACTCTGGTCCCTCCATGGGACATGTCCTCAGTCCTCTGCTGCCCACTCTCTGTCCTACAACCCGTCCTCCAGATGCCACCTTGTGCATCACCACCCACCCCCCTGCCCCACCAACCCTGCTCCTCTTCCCACCATCACAGCACTGATGGCTCCGTACCCCTGGCCATGTTGTCTGTCTGTCCCAACAGACTGGGGCCAGGTATGAGTCATTTCTGTGCTCCCAGCACTGAGTGGGAGCATTTGCACAAGGCCCACAGTGGGTATTAAATGGAACATTCTAGCATGTGAACAGCTGGGCTGCCACCTGCTCCCATGGGACTCAGGCTTCCCTCACGGACCTCGACACCCCCAAATCTTCAGCAGAGCTCGGATGTGGCCCCATCCCCTCTGCTCCACATTCCTCAGGCCTGCATCCAGGCCTGTGCTTTCTCAGTGGAGGGCTCTCACCTTTAACTTCTCCATCCAAGAAGGACCACTTATCTGCTGTCCCTTTCTCCTCCCCACCTGGCCTAGCCAGGGTGCACACAACCCATCCTCCCACCTCCCTGCCTGCCCTCTTGACCAGAGTCATGACCCCTTTGGGATCAAAATTCAAAGTACAGCTGAGAGTGTCTCGAAGGTGCCCAGTCCTCATTAGAGCCCCTGCTTGCAACAGACTCTGCCTTGGAGAAAAGACCAACAACTGCGGAGCAAAGGTTCTCTGCAGCCCGAACTCCGGTAGAAGCTGACAGGCCAGAATACGTGGGTAGGGGAGGGGCGAGTCCACAGCCCTTGGGTGACAGAGGGCCTGAGCCTCCAAGTTCCAGCGCCCATGGGTGCAAAGAGTGCCTCCTCCCGGAGCTGTGCTGAGGTTAGAGGAGCCTGAGCCCACCATGGGGGTCATGGGCAGTGAGGATCCCAAGGCCCCAGCCACCTCCCTGCCAAGGGCACTCATGGTCACGCCAACCCCAAACATCCCACCATCCCGGGTGTCCACAATGGGAGGACCCTCACCTTTCAGGGCACCTGCCCTGATCCCCTTTTACCCCCGAGAGGAGATGACCTGGCAATGTCATACAGCAAACCAGGGGGAGACAAGCCTGGCCTCGAAAGCTGCTCCCCCAACTGCACACCCAGACAGGGTGGGCGTGGCAGCAGGTTCTGAGGGGCCCCAAGCCAGCTCTAGAAGGTTCTTACCCAGGGATCCCATCACAAGTCAAGCCTCTTCATCCGTCCCAAAAAGCACCCTGCCTGCCTGAGTGTGGCTCCAGTCCCTGCCCACCCACCATTGAAACTGCTGTGCCAAGGCCACCAGCACTCCCAGGTACCAAATCCAATGGGCCCTTCAGACAGAGCACCCCAATGGCTGCCCCCACTTCTCCGGACCTCTCCTCCTGGGGCGCCCTTCCCTCTCCTGACTCTTCCCCCATCTCTGGCCAGTTGCTCACAGTCTCCTGCTGGTTCCTCCTAGTGGGACTAGCTCAGGGCTCGGGGCTGGCATGCAGGGACCCAGGTCCGTCTACTTGCAGAAAATCCACCCTGCACGTGTTCAGGCTCAAGGAATGGTTCCAAGGCAAGGCCAGGCTCCAAGTACCCACTGCATGAGCCTCTGCCAGCAAACCATGGCCCCCGAGTCACAGAGCCAGGAGGTTGCAAGTTCCAGACCTGACTCCATGGCCCTCTCATTTCTTGTTTTTAAAGGAAAACGAAAACATTTCCATGTGTGGCACATGGGATTGCTTAGACATTTTACAAACTGCAAAAGTCTGTGAAAACCGGAGAGGGAACACGCAAAACGTGTTTTATTAGCTCCTCCATGCTGGATTTAGTGGGTGAAATACCTCAGGTGAATCCCTTCATCTCCAAGCCCCCTTTCCTCCTCTGTAAAAGGGACGAGGACACCTACCCTGTCAAGCTGCTGGGACTTCACAATGAGGCCAAGAAGAGAGCTCAGCACTGTGTCTAGATCATGGAGAGGGCTCGTAAGTAGAAGGTATCGTCATCATCACCACCACTGACCCAGGTCACCGTGCCATGGCCAAGGGAGGGCCCTGGGCTCTGGGGTGCAACCTTTGTTCTACCATCTACTGACTAACTGTAAGAGATCAGCCAAGTCAGCTGTCTCTGAACCTGTTTCCTCAAAGCTACAATGGTGACAGCAATCACTGCCCTTTAGGGTCACGGTGAAGATGAGTGACAATGTGACACCGAGCACATCCAGATTTGCGCATGAGACTGTCTACACAATTCCTGGAATACAGTAGGTGCTCAATACCTATCACTCACCCTCTTTGATATTCATGAGCACTGCAGGAAAGTCCACATGCAAGCTGACAGCAGACGCCACAGGGTTGCTTGGGGCACGGATGCGGGGCAGGGGTGGGTCACTCACCTTCCTCCCGTCTGCACCGCTTTCGCTGCCGGAGTACGCCAGCTTCCGGCGCACGTAGAAAAGCATGTCATCCTGCCGAGGAGCCCACTTCTCCATGAAGTAGGTGGAGAACATCCAAGTCCAGAAGACAATGCGGTCATCCTTGAAGCACCCTGCAGAGGGAGGCCAGACAGGAGTGAGGAAGGACGGCCACCCTGGCCCTTGCAGCATGGCCTTGGCCAAGCTGTGCCCCTACCCCTGCATTTCTGGCCAGAAATTTTCGAGGGCTCTGAGATGCGCTGCCCCTCCCTCACCACCCCCGACCCCCACCCATGAAGCATCCAGAGTCTGGAAGACACCTCCCGGGAGGCCCAGTTCCACCGCCCAGCAGTAGCCTGAGAGCCTGTGCTCCCAGCCCCACAGCTGAGCCCGACTCCAGCCTGGGGATGAATCAGCAGCTTCTGTGGAAAAGGAAAATCCCAAGGAGCCAGGAACGCCACTGGCTGGCTGCTGTCTGGGCTGGAAGCTGGGAAGGCTTGGTGGCGGGGGCGTTTGGAGTGGCAGGGCTCTCACCAACATCTCTCACCCCCACCCACTCTCCCCAGCTGCGGCAATCCCAACAGGGAACCCGACTTAAAGGGACAGCCGCCCTCCAGCCAGCCAGGGCTGCAGGCAGGAACGGTGGGGAGAAAGCGCCTGCTTCACTCCTGTCCCACGTCTGCGCTGCTGGCCCTGAAAGCTTGCCAGCTTCAAACTCATCTGAGCCTCATGGGGACTTCTTTCATTACAAATAGTATTTCTTTATGAAAAATATTTGTGTAATATTTTCCTGCAAAGAAGCAGCAGCCCACAGGCTTTGGTAGGGAAGATCTGGGTTTCTGTTCCTGAACAGCCACTTTGGAAGGGGTCAATGGGCGGGGGCTCTGAGCCATGGGTTCCTTGGGGCACATGCAGACAAACCGAGACCACAGGTGCACAGCAGGATCAAGAGGTGAGTCTGTCCCCTCTCTAGGCAATTCAGCACTTCAAAATATGCTGCCAAGCTCTCTCTTACCAACTCAGCAGATTAAAGGGGGCTGCTTGCTTTCTCTCTTTCTCACTGGCCACTGCGATCTAGTCCTGGTACTCAGGCTGGAACTAATCCTCACACTTGGAGATGGGGAACTAAGGGCCAGCGGTGCTGGGACCCTCTCCCGCCCTCACAGGCAAGCCAGTGGGCAACTAGGACTCAGCCATCACCTGAGTCAAATGCAGAACACTCGAGTCTTGGTTGACGTCAGCCACTCCACTAACCAAAGAACCAAGGCTCGAAGCTAGCCCCTGCCCTTGGCCCTCTGCCCTTGGCCTAAGAGTGTGTTGCCCACCACTCCCATGCCCTGCTTGGCTCCTGGGTGCTTGGGTAGCGAGAGGGAAGAAAAGAGAAGGAGGCTTCGTCAGTGAGGGGTCTAGGTGAGTGAGCCTTGTCAGCCTCCAGTGATGAGGGCTAGGAGAGCCCACAGGACTGGCAAGACCTGGCAAGACCTCCCAGGCTCACAGGCCCCGGTGAAACCAAACATATGTGCTATCTGCAGAGTTGCTTTGAAATTCCTGCTGCATCTGCAACAGGCCAAGTCATGCCACTATAGACCCTTGCAAAATGAAGCAAAGCACTCTGATGACTCCTGGATAAACTCCAATTCTTCTTTACTTCCCCTTAACATTGTTCACTTTTGGTTCCCTCTTGGAGCCCAACAGAAAGCCTTTCACACAAACATGCCAAGGCTGCCCAAGTCGATGGCTTCTGGGTCCCAGTTGCTTCTCTGACTGTGACAAGCAGAGGGTCAGTGACACGAGTGCACCATGAGTGCCACTCCCCTGGGTTAAGAAGTGCCCTTCCTGGCCGGGCGCGGTGGCTCAAGCCTGTAATCCCAGCACTTTGGGAGGCCGAGGCGGGTGGATCACGAGGTCAAGAGATCAAGACCATCCTGGTCAACATGGTGAAACCCCGTCTCTACTAAAAACTACAAAAAATTAGCTGGGCATGGTGGCGCGTGCCTGTAGTCCCAGCTACTCAGGAGGCTGAGGCAGGAGAATTGCCTGAACCCAGGAGGCGGAGGTTGCGGTGAGCCGAGATCGCGCCATTGCACTCCAGGCTGGGTAACAAGAGCGAAACTCCATCTCAAAAAAAAAAAAAAAAAAAAAAAAAAAGTGCCCTTCCTCAGGTGATCTCTTATTCTTTAATAAAATGACATGGTAGTGGTACTGACAGCACCCAGACAACGATGGTAACAACAACGACAACAGTGACAGTACCATCAGCTACGATCTGCTGACGTGTCACATGCTGGGGATCCCCAACACTCGATGGCTGATTAGCACCCCACTGCAGAGAGGAGGAAACTGACACTCGAGAGGTTACAGAACGTGCCCAAGTTCACAGAGCCGGAAATGATAAAGTCCCCCGAACTGCCAGATTCCTACAGGCGGGTGCTCGCAACCTGATGAGAGGAAGCAACCAGAGAGGGCCTGGCAGCTGGCAGGGGCCTCAGGAGGAAAGTGCTGGAGATGCACCCTGCATGACCCTCCAAGCCAGCAGGGTCTGACAGGGTCCCCTCCTGCTTTAGCATGCTGAAGGAACCCTTCACGGTTCCCTGCCCCTGCACTCCAGGGCACTCCCACCCACAGAGTCCAGTCTCCAGGCCCCAAGAGCCTGGGTCCCAGAGGCTGGTGCCTGCCAGGACTCACTCTTGAGTCCTGGGTCCCCCACCCACCACAAGCCATAACCTGGGGGCCAGGAGGGGGACAGCCACAGGGCACACACAGAGTGTCCCAGGCCCAGTGCTGGTCCCGCCTGCGCATGTTCCCAGTCAAAACACACAGCAGCCACGTGGCCGTCAGAAAACCCAATGGGCCCCACTGCTGCCACCACGCCATCCAGGTCAGCACCAGCTTGCTGGTGCACCAGCTGCCAGCCTGCACACCCACCCTCCACACCACAGCTAGAGAAACTGCATTTAAAAGCTCCTTTCCTGTTCCCTCCCTTGGAAACTTACCTTTGAATTCAGAATAAAGTGCAAAGTCCTGACAAAATACTCCACATCAGACCCGCACTCCAGCTGCTCCTGGCTGTCAGACACCTGCCCCCAGCGATCTCCGCGCGCTCGTGCACCTGCCCGTTCTCTACCTCCAAGTTTCTTCCCTGGGATCTCTGCACAGGCAGCTCCTTCTGGTCCTTCCAGCTTCAGTCTCAACGTCACCTTTTCAGAGAGCCTCTCTTGACCCGACAGAAAAGGTGCCCTGGGGTCCTCCCTGTCGCAGTGCCTTGTTTTGCTGCCGACACAGCCCTTATCACTACCTGGGTTCCTGCAGCTGTCTGCAGTCTGTCCCCCAAGGTACAAAAGCATCCCAGGAACTCCATCTTGATCACCAACAAACCTCAGTGCCCAGATCAGTGTCAGGCACATAGTGGCACTCCATAAACACAGCTGGGATAAATGGATCATCCCAATTTCACAGGAAACAAGCTTCGGGAGGTGGGGCAACTTGTTCAGGCCCCCGAGCAAGGACAGGGCCTGGCCAGGACTGCCCACCTGAGGCCTTGCCTCGCCATGTAGAGCATAGGCCGTGGACTGGTCACTCGTCTTCGGCCTCGGGCCCCTCTGCCTTAAGATCTCCCAGAGAAGCCCCATTCTTATACGAGGCACAGGCTGAGCCCACCTTGCTTTGCTCTCCCAGGCCTCATCCACGGTGGAAAACGCCACTAGGCTGCAAGAAGTTGGTGAGTCTACCATGTACACTGAACAGGCCTGAGGGACAGGGAGACGGCAGGTCCTCACAGCAGTCAAGTCCCTGGCCTCCCGCCCCACCTGCTGCCACTGAGTGAGTCAGGAGACCCAGCACCAACAAGTCCCGAGAGAAACAGGGGCTTCAAGATTCACTATAAGCCATAGAATACCACACTGACGCCGGCACCGATGTTACCATTTGAGTACCAGCATGACAAACCCAGCAGGAAGAAACACATCACCTGCAGGGAACCACACACAGGCGGGCACACACGCTCCTCCCGTATCTACCATGAAGCAAAAGGCCCTACTGTGGGAAGTGGAAGAGGCACGCATGGCAGAAAGAATTGCAAGAATGTCACTGGGAGGACTGTGAGTGGCAGGCATGGTGGCAGGACATCCCCACGCCCAGGACACTTGAGGTCTAAAAGCAAGAACAGTCACAAAGGAAATGGCTGAGAGCCGCCCTGTTGAAACCAGTCAAAAGTCCTCTTATGCCAAGAGAAGCATAACCAAAAACAAAAGCAACAGGAGACCCTGTGGAGGGAAACCCACCGAGGACTGAAGTCTGTGATATTAATAGATAAGGGTCCAAGGCACGTACAACCCCGACAGACAAATAGGTATTAATAAAACGCCGAAAAAGGCAATATACCAAAACGGAAACACAGCTGCTTAACAAAAATATGGGAAACTAGAATCTCACTAATAACTAAAAATCAACTCACTAATAGCCAAAACTTCATACCAAAGACCAAGTTATCATATTTAAGAGAATAAATGTGGTCTTCAAAAATCAGCCCTTGGCCAGGTGCGTTGGCTCACGCCTGTAAACCCAGCACTTTGGGAGGCCAAGGTGGGTGGATCACCTGAGGTCAAGAGTTCAAGACCAGCCTGGCCAACATGATGAAATGCCATCTCTCCTAAAAATGCAAAAATTAGCCAGGCGTGGTGTGGTGATGGATGCCTATAGTCCCAGCTACTCAAGAGGCTGAGGCAGGAGAATCACTTGAACCCAGGAGGCAGAGCTTGCAGTAAACCAAGATCCCGCCACTACACTCCAGCCTGGGTAACAGAGAGAGGCTTTGTCTCAAAACAACAGAAAACCTAGCCCTTAGGAAAACTGCTGGATTCTCAAAGAGTTAAACATACACTTACAAAACCAGCCACCAGCCACTCCTAGGCACCTATGCAAGAGAAATGAAGCACATGTCCACACAGAGACTGATGCACAAATGGTCACAGCATCTTTACTCATAATGGCCCCAAACTGGAAACCAGCAGAATGCACACGTCACAATAAAAACAAACTGGGGATCCATACAACACCATGGATAAATCTCAAACTTGTCCTGCAGAGCAAAAGAAGTCAGACATAAAAAGCTATTTACTGTACGATCCCATTCACATGATGTTTCAGAAAAGGCAGAACTGTAGTGACTTAAAGCAGATGGGTGGCTGCCCTGAAATGTTCTGGATCTTGATAGTGGCGCTGGTTTCACAGGTATGTATGGCCATTAAAACTTACCAAACTTGGCCGGGTGAGGTAGCTCACACCTGTAATCCCAGCACTTTGGGAGGCCAAGGCAGAAGGACTGCTTTAGGCCAGGAGTTCAAGATCAGCCTGGGCAACATAGTGAGACCCCGACTCTACAAAAAAATTAAAATTAGCTGAGCATGCTAGCACATGCTGTGGTCCCAGCTCCTAGGGAGGCTGAGGCGGGAGGATCACTTGAGCCCAGGAGTTCGAAGCTGCAGTGAGCTATGATCGTACCACTGGACTCCTGCCTGGGTGACAGTGAGACTCTGTCTTTAAAAGTGTATTAACAAATAAAGTTTAGGCCGGGCACAGTGGCTCACACCTGTAGTCCCAGCACTTTGGGAGGCCAAGGCGGGCCGATCACTTGAGGTCAGGAGTTCAAGACCAGCCTGGGCAACATGGTGAAACCCCATCTCTACTAAAAATACACAACTTAGCTGGGCGTGGTGGTGCCCGCCTGTAGTCCCAGTTACTGAGGAGGCTGAGGCACAAGAATTGCTTAAACCTGGGAGGTGGAGGCTGCAGTGAGTCGAGATTGCGACACCGCACTTCAGCTTGGGTGACAGAGCGAGACCCTGTCTCAAAAAATTAACTTAAAAAATTAAAAAACATATCAAACTGTTCACTCTATGTATATGCAGTTTATTTTACATAAATTATCCTCCAATAAAATTGTTAAGCCATAGCTGATGCTGGCAAGGGTGCACTGAACTGGAACTCTCGGATATGCTAGAGAACAAAACGTAAGAAGCTAATGAGCATTTTCTCACTCCCACGCATCTACCTTATGGCAGAGTGAAACTTAAAAGCCTTTAGCACAAAAAGGTTTCACGTGTTACTAACGAGAGAAAATGATGTAACAGCAATAACCACAACGAAAGGAAGGGACGTCGTAATGTCCTGCCGTTACTGACTCCTCAGCTAGGTAAAGCATGCCGTATATATTCAACCAAATCGTCATCAGTCTTTTTAAAGGATGGTTATAAAGACTACATGCAGGTACATGGAAATATGTGAAATACGACGTTTAGTGAAAAAGCAGAACCCCAAGTTGCAGACACACCGATGACGACCGTAGAGCACATGGAAACAACCTTGCGGTAAATAGACCAGAATGGTAGGAGCGGATGAATTTAACACAGTGCTTGTTTTCCTTTTTTTTTTTTTTTAACTTAATATTTTCAGTCATAAGATTATACTACTTTTTCCCATGATGTACAGCTTTAACATCATAAGACTCATTAAGAAAGGGGCGGGGGAGTGGAGAGAGAAGAGATTTCCTCTCTTCAGAGGGATGAAGGGAGGCAAACACAGACACACTCCACATCCAAGAGCCAGGAAAGGTCAGAACTGGAGGGATAGCTCTGACTGCTGGTGGCACGGCACGACGTTAGGAGTTGTAGTCAAACATATGTGAGCTCAGGACCTGACGCTATCCCTCCCTGCCCAGGTGGCCAATTCATTCGCCCTCTCTGGCCCTTATTGATTCAGTCTGTCAGATGGGTCTTTAACCTGCCACCTTCCCAGAATCAAAGGTGAGGACCTGGCTGGAAGTGAAAGTGCTCTGCTGGCGGCACAGCTCTGGCCACGGCATGTGGGTTGCTGGAGACCCTCTGCTCTGCATGTCAGAACCACCGCCACCGAGCATGGCAGTGTGGCCTGCCCGGGTGATGTCAGTGGGTCCCAAGCCTTCCAGTGTCCTTTGGCCACAGGGTGCAGTCACTGGCTGTGAATAAGCACACGAGGCACAACTGGCTTGTGTGGTCTGTGAAGTCACTGCTGACTTTTTCTCCCACAAGCAAACCCCTTCTTCCTTCACGCTTTCCCAGGGCCTGCTGAGCAAGATACCTCCTGGGTCACAAGGTCTGGGAGCTGCCACTACAGCACAGAGCCTCCTCATCTCCAGTCTTCTCTGTCCCTTCTCCCTACCATCTTACCAGTTAGGGCTGCAGGTTTTCCCTACCCTCAAGCACAGTGGAGATTTATGGAAGCAGACGTGGCCCCTGAAAGCTGAGCCAGGCTCACTGTGGCAACACCTCGGACAGTTCTGTGCCCGCGGGCCTGCCTTCCCTCCTAGGTCCTATGGAGCCAGATTACCATCCAGTCTCCTGATCTGAGGCAGCCATGAACACTAAATCAGTCAATACTGACCCACTGGCTCCTAGGGAACATGCAGGGTTAGGGCCCTCTGATCACTAATTGATTCAGCAACTGATCAATTAACAACCTTGCTGTATGTGTGCTTCTCTTTTAAGATACCTTATTTAAGGCCAGATTCGGTGGCTCATGCCTGTAATCTCATCACTTTGGGAGGCCAAGGCAGGCAGATTACTTGAGGTCAGGAGTTCAAGACCAACCTGGCTAACATCACAGAACCCCATCTCTACTAAAAATACAAAAATTGACCAGGCGTGGTGGCAGGCATCTGTAATCCCAGCTACTTGGGAGACTAAGGCTGAAGAATCACTTGAACCCAGAGGGCAGAGGTTGCAATGAGCTAAAATCACGCCACTGCACTCCAGCCTGGGCAACAGAGCAAGACTCTGTCTCAAAAAAAAAAACAAAAAACAAAAAAACAAGATACCTTATTTAATATATAGCTTATTCACTAATGTTGAACTCATGGCCAACAACAATCAACGTTGAATGAAGCTTCTCTAACACACGCATTTTCTCCATGAAGTACATCACAGTCATCTTGTGCCTGGGACAGACAGCACCTCAGCCCAGGGCCATTTAAATCACTGACTAAAAGCACAAACAATGTAAAACACACAGCACCAACTAGACTGCAAAAAGGACACTTCTTTACAGTGAGGACTAACACAGGAAGGTGAAGGTGGACCATCGCCTCGTCCAACCTCAGCTGTTGGAAACGTGGGTCAGCTAAGGGACTTTTCACCACTCTGAGAATGTCAGTCACTAACCTGGAAGTATCGCGAGTACTGATTTTGAGGTTACAAATAAATTTCAGTGAGTAAGTGAATCTGTAAATAATGACAATGGTCTGGACCAGGAAAACTGTTACATGCCAGGAGTTATGGTGATCCGGCCGCCTCCCCTGCCTCAAGCGAGCGATCTGCTTCTGTAAGTCACTGTCTTCAAATTCCAGAGCTGGCAGAGTCCTTTCCAGGGAAGTGACTCCAGGGACGACCAGGGGAGGGGGAATGCAGGAGGCGAGCACTCAGCCTGGGTCGCCCATGCCCCAACGTGGCGTCCGCCACCTCTGAGTTGCCACTGGTTTTCCTAATTCTGCACGACCCTAGATCAGTGATATAATGGCACCAACGGCTCAACAGCACTGGTTTCAGCAGAAGGAGTGTGATGACAGCCTGCGTGTGCCCTGCATCCTACAGTTTATTTATTTATTTATTCATTTATTTTTGAGATGGAGTTTTGCTCTTGTCGCTCAGGCTGGAGTGCAATGGCACCATCTCGGCTCACTGCAACCTTGGCCTCCCAGGTTCAAACGATCCTCCCACCTCAGCCTCCCGAGTAGCTGGGATTACACGCATGCACCACCACGTCCAGCTGATTTATTAATTTTATTTTTTAGTAGAGATGGGGTGTCACCATGTTGGCCAGGCTGGTCTCAAACTCCTGACCTTAGGAGATCCGCCCGCCTCGGCCTTCCAAAGTGCTGGGATTACAGGCGTGAGCCACCGTGCCCAGCCTACACTAGTTTATAAAGCCCTTTCACCCATTGTCTTTTCAGATCCTCATGGCAACTTTATAAGGTGGGGACAACCTCAGCTTAGTTGCAAACTTCAGTCTTCGTTTTCAACCAAAACTTGAGACTCTAGTGGCTAGATGACTCAAACCCAGCCCCTCTAACAGAGCCCACGTCCTCCTTCCGGATAAGCCCTCATCCTTATCCTTAGCCTGGCCCTGCACAAGGATTCTCCCCACTATGTTACAAATGCAGAAACTGAGGGAACCAGGGGGTCTCCTGGTGAACAGCTAAGAAAGCAACTTAGGCTTTCAAACCTCCCCTTCCCCGAACTTCTGAGTCCCCCACGGGGGCAGGGTGCTCACAGGGGCCACTCTGAGCCCTGAAGCACCCTCAGGGCTTCCTGGGATATCCTAAGAACCCCTAGAAGAACTTCGGACGAGGGCTTCATGCACAGGGGTTGTGGGGTCCGCTTCCCAGCCGAGTGCCAACTTAACATAATTTAATTATTTTCCATGGAGATGGTTCTTCAGAGGTACACTAAAAAGGAAGAGAAACGTTTATCTTTCAAGGCCTTTCACATGAATCCAATCACAATACGGGATGGGGGAAGACTTCCTCAGATTGGAGTTTCAAGAGCAGACTGGATTCCCCTTCCTGATGCACTGCCCACCTGGGTAAGTTACTTAAGCTCTCCACCTGCAGTTTCCTCATCAGTAAAATCAGAGCTGCTGCCTCCTATGGTTACCATGGAGACCAAATGAGCTCCCACGCAGTGCTCAGCAGTGCAACAGGCACTTAGAAACGATGAATGACAACTGCCACAGTGGTTCCTATGACAACTTGGAACATTTTCCATTAACCAGACCCCGAGAATAATCATGAATTAGATTTTAGAAGGCATTCCTTGAAACCCACTCCAATCCTTTTCTAAACCATTAAACCATACAAGTTAAGCAAGTCATGGTAAAACCCTAATTAAAATAGTTTATAGCCATTAAAAATGATGGTTCTGTATTAAATAGAGAAAAATGTCCAAGAGTCATGCCCCAAAAAAGTATATTAGCACAGCAGGACAAGAGGTGATTTATTTTTGAGGCGGAATCTCACTGTCACCCAGGTTGAAGTGCAGTGGCGTGATCTTGGCTCACTGCAACCTCCATTTCCTGGACTCAAGTCACCCTCCTGCCTCAGCCTCCTGAGTAGCTGGAACCATAGACATGGACAGCCACACCCAGCTAATTTTTGTATTTTTGGTAGAGACGAGTTTCACCATGTTGCCCAGGCTGGTCTCGCACTCCTGAGATCCAGCAATCCCCCAGCCTTGGCCTCCCAAAGTGCTGGGATTACAGGCATGGACCACCTCTCCCCGGCCAAGAAATGATTTTGAGAAGGCGATTCTACCAGAGCTACAAGAAACAGGCAGCAAGCTTCAGGGCTACTCACACAATTTTAGAGCCCAAGAAATATGCCAATTCTTTTTCACAAGGAGGCATAGTATTGATTTCAAAGACCACACACACAGAAAATGACAGGCTAATCTCACTTATGGATGTCAAGACAAAAATCTTCAATATAGTATTTAAAAGAATCCATTAACTTATTAAAAATATATGCCATTGGCCAAGCAAGATTTAATCAGGAATAAAGAATGGTTTAGGTCGGGCTCGATGGTTCATGTCTTTAATCCCAGCACTTTGATCATTATGTTCACAAAACTAACTATAAGACATTCACAGAACAGAATGGTATGCAGCAAGTAAAACAATTGAAGCAACTCTATCTGTTCTGAAAAGGAAAGTTCTCTAGGATAAATGAAGTGAAAAATGGAGAGCAGACCAATATTAGAGGTTTTTCTCATTAAAGCCAATCACTGAAGATGACTCAGACGCTTGCTATGCACAGAGCATGCCCAAAAGTGCGGACTGGTGGGCTGGGAGGTTAGAGCCTGTGGAAGAGAAGGGAGGTGAGGAAGCCAGATTGTCAGGGTCCATCCTGGCTCCAGCAGTTCTGGTCATGTGACAGACAAATCCCAAACTTCTTGGTGCCTGTTTCTTGACTTGCAAAATGGCAGTAACAATGGTATCTACCTCCTGGGTTGTTGAGAGTTTAAGTTAGTCCATCCACATGAAGCCTTTAAAATTGTGCTGGCACCAAGCCAGCACCTAGAATCAGTACGAGATAAGCACCCAGGGTCAGCACTGAGCCAGCACCCAGGATCAGCACGAGAGGGGCACCCAAGGTCAGCACTGAGCCAGCACCCAAGATCAGCCCCAGATAAGTAACCAGAGTCAACACTGAGCCAGCACCCAGGATCAGCACCAGATGAACACCAAGGGTCAGCACTGAGCCAGCACCCAGGGTCAGCACCCAGGGTGGGAAAGTATTTACATTATTACTAGTGTCCTCTTGGCCTCTGGAGAGAAACTATGGAAGAGAAAGAAGACTCCGTGTTTTCATTAAGAACCTTCTCATACCTTTCATATTTCATACCCTGAGCAAGTTTACCTATACAAAAAGTAATCAAAATATTTTTAACAATGCAATCACTTGGAAAAATGCTCATGGTGGAGGAAAAAAGCCAGGACACAAAATTACACGTAAATACTTAAGGGAAGGAAACTGTCTATTTTTAAAAATGCCTAGCAGGAAAGACCGAAGGAATGACAGGAAACATGCCCAGCGTAGGGTGAAGGGTGGTGCAGTACACAGATCCTCATCCTGCAAACAAAGACAAGGACGGGCGGAGCTAGAATGACTTTATCTCGTTTTTCAAATATTCTGCGGCATGTTTACAAATACACCCAGGCTTCCCGAGTGCCAGGCGTGGCACTAAACACTGGAGCCTGGCATTCTTGATCTCACAACTGAAGCAGGTTTTATTTTACAAATGAGGACGCGGCAGGAGGGAGAGACTGCCCGGCTCCACGGCTGGCTGGAGTTGGCGCTTGAACCCAGTCATCCTCGCATCAGTTTCCCAGTGCCCCTCAGCAGAGCACGGAGGCGAGCAGGATCTCATGCCATCCCCGCCCCGCCGCCAGAGCTCAGAGGAAGCAGGATTTGTTGGTAAGTAACACAGACAGAAGTGAGATGGTGGCTGTGGCAGGGGCCAGGAGGGAAGGAGGTGGCTGGACAGGGAACGCCCGTCAGCTGGGGACTTAAGGAGAACTATGGGTCAAACAGGCAAACGTGGACAGAATTCAACGCTCCACTGGGGAGAGACGGGTGAGGCCAGAACGGTGGAGCAGCCCTGGGGCCAAGGACGTGGAGTGGGAAGCAGAGCTGGAGGGGCCGGGCCCTCCTTGGTGGGTCAGGGGTTCTATGTTATCCCCAGAGGGAAGGAGACCCCGAAGGGTTTGGTGGGGAGCGGCTGAGAAGGCATCTCTGCCATGGGGTAGCCTGCAGATGCCAGGTGCCTGTCCCGGGACTGTCTCGGTCAAGGGCCTCTCGAGAGCACACCGGGCTCAGCAACAGACTCCACTTGGCCCTGGCCACGGTTCAAAGGTGGGGGTCAACTGGCCTCTTTGGGGAGAGTCCAGGAGGCCCTTGGCCCTCTGGAAGCCTCTGCACCCAGGCAGCCAGGGCTGGATGAATAGGCTTCTGTGGCCCCTCAATAGGCCTTTCATCCACTGGTGCCTCCCAGAGCCTCTCCCAGGGCCTCTTCAGCTGAGGGCCTTCCTCCCTCAGGGCACAGAAGACAAAGGGAGGCCCCTGGCTGCCCTGACAAGGCACATGGAGGAGGGGAGCTGGACCATTGCATCCCCACGTGAGCCGGGCCAGGGCTGGGCCCTCTCCTCTGACCCAGGGAAGTGTGGGGTCTCCACAGCGCGAGCCTAAAACCCCTGCCTGGTTCCACATCTTCCTCAGGAAGAAGCCAAGCCTCCCTTGCCAGCCTGTCCAGGTAGCCCCCGACATCTACTGTGTGGTCCCCAATGTCCTGGCCAGCCTTGGCCCTTCTTCCGCAACCAAATGCCCTGTATCCCCCTGGAAGGCCTTGCTTCCTCTCACCAGGTCTTGACCACGCCACAGGGCACAGGACACTGGCACAGGGCCCACTCCCACTTGGCCCGTGCAAGTCAGCTCAGGCCAAGCTGACCTCTGCTGCCACCCCCTCCGGGTGCCCTCCTTGCCTCCCCACCCTGGCACTGGCTTCCCTGACGCAGCTGTGGCCCTCCAGGGCATCCCAGGTGCTGCCAGTGCCCACGCACACCTGACCATGTTGCCTCCCTTGATCTTCACAAAGATCCTGAGAGGTAAGAATAGTTCCCTTCATTTACCTGATGAGTGCCTTGGTGTGCAAAGCCTGAGCACCTGGTCTGCAGTCGCTCTGCTGGCATGGGGCAGGGCCAGGCCACAGCCCCACCCGCCCGCAGAGCCACTCCCAGCACCATGCTATGGGCTTGTCACACTGGTTCCTGACTACCCGTCCTGAGGGCTCCTCCCAACCCAAACAAGGCCCCTTGCTGGCAGGGCATCTGGGACCCAGCGCAGGCCAGTATCCACCGCAGGGTCAGTAAACGAAAACAAACACACACAGGACATGGCGAGCCCCATCCTCGCTGTGCTCAAAGAACACACGGCAGCCTCTCCACTCACCCCCCGCTGCCAGCAGGCAGAACTTTAGTCATGGGCCTTAAACTTACACAACGTAGTGAAATCCTTGAAGTGCTTTCGCAACCCCAGACCACATCTGTGACCTCCTCATTGCCTCATTTTACGGTTTAGGAAACCAAGGCCTTTAAGTCTGGGTACCCTGCAAGCTGGTGGGGGCTGGGCTTCATATCCAGTTCTGTGGGCCAGCTCTGCCCCAGGCACTGCGTGAGGTCCTGGGGAACAAAGGGGAATAAACCCTGACCCTGGCCTCGAAGTGCCTTGTATGGGTTGGAGGCTCTGCTGGATTGGAGCTCCCATAAAGCGTCCTTCATCGTCCTCCAAGCAGCAATTCCCACAAACCCCTGCCAACACCTGTGACCACTGCACCTGCCACCCACACCCCACAATTGTTTCCAGACAGTTTCAGTATCTCCTAAGCACCATCATCAAGCCGCAAAAGTGGCTCCAGATTCAAATTCCCATCTTCTGTGAGATCATCTTCATGGGGGCCTTATCCCAGCTCCTAACTCACTACTCTGCTCAGACGCAGAAAATGGCCTCCTATACAACCAGCTGACCGCTTCCTGAGTAATTTCTCAGGCGTCTCCTGATACCCACGCGAAGGTGCCCCATCTCGGCCAGGAGCCGGCACCACCAGCTTCCCCGCCCTTTCCTTCACTGCCTGGGCTTGAGGTCACCCAAGTGACCTCACTGCCTAGTCATCATTCCACGTCCTCCCACCTCCATGTCAACATGCTCTGTGGCTGGAAGTCACGAGGAAGTCACAGAACCCTGGAGCCTTGAGGCCCACCCACTCCAGCCAGCTCACGGTATCTGTAGAGATGCCAAACTCTGGTGGAGGAACTCGGGCCACGTGCTTCAGCCACTCCCTCACTTCTCCACTCCCTACTCACTGCGCAGGCCCTGAGTGGGAGCCAGACACACAGCTGGACCTGTCTGCCCAGTGCTACTCACCCCTGCACCCAACACCTGGCCCACGCAGGTGCTGTGTGTGCAGGCCCACAAGTACTAGGTGCAAGGCGATGATACACCACACAGCACAAGGACGCAAGGCACCTTCTGGGCCTTTCTGCTGCTCTGCCTTCCCGGGGGTCTTAGGCCCCTGCTCTCTGTAGGCAGCGTC
Source organism: Sapajus apella (assembly GCF_009761245.1). NCBI lineage: Eukaryota > Metazoa > Chordata > Mammalia > Primates > Cebidae > Sapajus > Sapajus apella. Next base: position 2,430,815 of record NW_022437063.1, read on the forward strand.
CTCTCGGAAATGTCCACTCCTGCACTAACCCTCATTCCTCGCCCTCCTCTACTCTGACTTCTGAGACCCCCTTCATTGTGAAAACCAGGAGGGCTGGGCTCTCATACACTATGCCAGGTCAGGCCCACCCAGAAAAAAAGGGCATCAAACACCCTTCCCTGGAGAAAGGGGCACGTCTGAGCATGAGAAGGGCGACCCCAGCCTTGAGTCCAGGATAATGAGGACCAACACCCCCTGCTGCCATGGGACCCTGCACGAGTGCTCTGCCTAAGTCCCACTGTCTCCCTCTGCCAACAGGGACAATGCCCTTCTCGTCACCGGGCTGTCATCAGAATGAAACGCTGCCGACACCATACTGGCGGAAATGAAAACCCCTCCATAAAGGGACAGCAGTTGCTCTTGCTCTGACTGTCGCTGGGAGAGAACAGGCCCCACTGAACTTCAGGGAAGATCCTGGACGCAGAGCCTTCTTGTCGCAGCCTCTGATAGAGATGACCTCATCCCTGCACCCTGAAGCAGAACAGCAGCTCCGGCTGGGGCTGATTCATTGGGGTTTGCTGCGGGAGCTGAGCAGCAGCTAACGAACTCCCACTGTATGCGGAGGCAGCTCCGTCCTCCTCGGATCAGGAGAAACCTGGAATCCTAGATCCCCACACCCTGGCAGATGCGTTCTCAGGGATGGCCCGGGTCAGCACCAGCCAATGCAGACAGCCTGTGGGCTGCCAGGATGGACCTGCAGACAGAGCTGGGGGTGTGGGGCAGGAAACCGACGGCCCAAAGTGTGAAGTCACAGTTCTTCACAGGGTGGTGGGACAACAGGGTTCCGATTTCCATTTTGTGGGGCCAGAGTGGGATGTGATTCTTCTCGCTTGTCTTGTTTCCTTCAAACCCCAGCACACACAGCGCCAGCCTCCCTGAGCAGCTGCTCCTGCCTGTCCACAGTGCTTTTTACAAGTCGCTAGGTTTCAAGTGGTTGAGCGTGTGGACCGGTGAACATATGTCCCAAAACCTTGGCTGTGAGCAGTGGCCAGGTCAACCTTCTTCTCCCTACTTCATAAAAGGAAACTGAGGTACAGCTCTGCATGGCATGTTCTGAGGCTCTAGGTCTGACCCACGCTCCCTCCCCCAGGTAGAGACACAGCGGTAAGCAGTCCTACTCTGCAAAGAGGAGTGGAGCCCAGAGGGCTACAGTGACTTCCCTGAAGCCACTCATCAAATTACAGCGTGAACCTTCCCTGCCCTTTTCCTGCTGTCTCTACTCAGGAGAGGCCCTGTGTGGGGAATGCCTCACTCAAGGGCCAGCTCCCCAACAAATGATCACCTCTTCACCAAAAGGAGACCTCTCCACCCACGCCCTCCAAACGCCACCCTCGGCAGCTCCCCCTGCCACTCCCAGGGGCCTGCACCAAGGCATCCATCTATTTTGAGCTGGTGCAAAGGACGCAGAGCCAGAGCCCTGAAGGGGAGCTCAGGGAGCAAGAGAGGGACAGGAACTACACACGGGGGGCTGTGCAGTGTCATAGCACTGGGGCAGGAATCGACAGGTACCATCAAGAACAAGGGGGGCGGTGGCGGACTCCACCAACCGGTCAGGAAGAAGCCAAAGAAGGGCCCTAGAGCTGAGAGCTGAGCCCCCCACCCACACCCTCAACAACAGGGTGAGGAGGGTGATTCCAGGCAGAGTGTAGAGGGGCCCTCAGGGAACCCTCTCCAACAAGTCTCATGGCTGGAGCTCAGGGGGTCAGCGTGGGCAGGTCACCAAGGGTCTTGGACTATACACCTGGCAGACATTAAGAGGTTCTTAAAGGTGTGAGCATAGGCCAGGCGAGGTGTCACATGCCTGTAATCCTTGCACTTTGGGAGGCCAAGGCGGGTGGATCACCAGAGGTCAGGAGTTCAAGACCAGCCTGGCCAACATGGTGAAACCCCGTCTCTACTAAAAATACAAACATTTAGCCAGGAACGTTGGCAGGCACCTGTAATCTCAGCTATTCGGGAGGCTGAGACAGAATTGCTCTTGAACCGGGGGGTGGGGGGACAGTGCAGTGAGCTGAGATCGCGCCACTTCACTCCAGCCTGGGCTAAATATTAGAGTGAGACTCCGTGTCAAAAGAAAAGAAAAAAAGGTGTGAGCAGCAGGGTATGACAGTCAGGAATGTCCACAGTGGGGACATATGGGGCGATGCAGGTGGGGAGGGGAGATAGCCCAGGCACAGTCTGGCATAGGGGCAAGGGAGGGCTGACTCCTGAAGCATGCACAGGTCGGGCAGCAAGTCAAGTCTTGGTCAGGCTGAGCTGGAGGTGCCTGAGACACAGGTAGGAGCAGATGTCCCAGGGAAGCTGGTGATGGGGTTCAGGCCATGCTACCCCAAAATACGACATGCTGGCATTTGAGAAAACAGCAGAAGCAGAAAGGTCCTCTCACCCTCCCCCTGCCCTTCTCCCTGAAGCAGGTCATAAGACCCTCATGTGAGAGGCACCCTCTCTATGTCCAGAGGAAAAGAACATCCTCATCTCTGAAGACACAGGGATTTGCTGGGGAAGAATCTCAACAAAGAGGCCTCGATAAGCTTCACCAGTTCATTATCGCCAGATCACGTTTCTTTATCCAAACTCCTCCACAACTACCTGCTTCTTTATCAAACCTAGCATAGAAAATAAACAGTTGAGGCCGGGCGCGCTGCCCCACGCCTCTCATCCCAGCACTTTGGGAGACCGAGGTGGGTAGATCACCTGAGGTCAGGAGTTCAAGACAAGCCTGACCAACATGTTGAAACCCATCCCTAATCAAAATACATAAAAATGAGCCAGAAGCGGTGGTGGGCACCTATAACCCCAGCTACTCGGGAAGCTGAGGCAGGACAATCACTTGAACCCGGCAGGTGGAGATTGCAGTGAGCCAAGACTGCGCCACTGCACTCCGGCCTGGGTGACAGAGACTCTGGCTCAAAAAAAGAAAATACACATGTTCAGCCCTTTTCTTTGGATCTTCACGTCCGTATGAAGGCTCCTGTATCAAGTAAAGCTTCTATTAAATTACCCTTTTCTCTTGTTAACATGCCTTGTTACAGGAACCTCAGTCGTGAACCTAAGGTGAGAAGAAAGGTATTTTTCATCTCCTACGTTGGCAGTGGGGCCTGGAGATCGGAGGGGTGTCTGGACTGGTCCCAGCGGTGTGTGTGGACAGGATACACAGCTGGGGGGGTGGGCGAGTGGAGGCGGGGGAGCAGGAAGCCAGAGGCATCAACGATCACCCTGTACTGGCCTGCACCACACCCTCCCCAGTGAGCGCCAAGCTCCCAGGAGTCAGGATCAATCCTAATTCAGCACTGCATTTCCAGGGCTCAGTAAATACGACCTCCATGAATGATGCAATGGTGACTACAAATCCACAAAGTGTACCCTCAGGGGCAGAAACTGCAGAGAAGGAAAGAAATTAACAGGCACAAGGGTCTTGTAGGGTTGCTGGTGCTGGAAAGTGGCAAGGTGCCTATGAAGCAAGGTTTCAGAAAGAACTAGAAGGCAGAAGCCCAGCCCAGGGCCACCTCACCCAGGACCGCCTATCACTCCGAAGCCCGGTCTCCCTCTGTAAATGGGCACAACACCCCTCCTGCCTTCTGCTCAGCACTGCTGTGAGGACACACAAGGGTGTAAGGGCAGCACTTTTCTATCATAATTACACGGATAATCCACGCACTTCATGAAAAGTGAATTGGTATTCTGCTTTTCTCCCCTTTCTCTGCCATAAGCGTTGCTCAAAGTGTGAAAGGCATTTTTCAAGATTCAGAGCACACCCCAATACAAGGCATTTTTATATAAAGATACGGACACATGGAGGAAGGGAACTCTGCGGTTGCTCGCAGGCCTGGGTCTCCTCACCCGCACCACAGGGCAACAGGCGGCACTGCTGAGATCAGGCAGCCAGCCCTCCTGACTCGTTGCCCTGTGAGCCAGTCAGGGTTCACTCTGAGCCTCCCTTACCTGTCTGTGTCAGTGACAGGGCTGGGCTGGTTTCTGCTCCATCCCAGCTCCTCCAGGACGCGCTGTGACCCAGAGGACATTCTGCTGCCTGAGCAGGAATTCTGCTGCCTGACGGGGGCACTGAGAGCAAACTGCCGCCCTACCTTGGAAGGGCCGAGCTCATCAGGCACAGGAAGCCCGGAGTCAGATCTTCTCCCAGGAGAATGCCCATCCTGCAGAGTGGGCCGGGACTGGCTCGCGGGGAGGCTGGCCCACCGCCTCTACATGTGGCAGGGCTGAGCTAGGCCCTGTACCTGACCTCAGCCTCCGTCTCCCTGATGTGCAGAGTTCAATTTGACTCAGGGGCACAGGTATCTCTAGGGTGAGGAAAGGATCCCATGGAACACTGATTTTCCCACCCACCTCCTGCCAGGTGTCAATGTCAATGACATTAAGGTTCATACAGTTGGGGCTCAGGCGGGTCCAAGGACAGGTGGCTGGGAGCAGGCCAGATCAGGAAGGTGGAAGAAGGGCATCACAGCCAGTTCCCTCCTGCTTCTGAGCCTCGGTGGCCCCATCCATCAAATGGGGGCAGGGTGGCAAACACATAGCCCAGTGGCCACCAACCCAGGCTGATACACCTACCCAGGCACAGGGAATGCATTACACCACAGCTCCAGGCCCCCCCAGGAAGACCTTTCCTCAGATGCCCAGGTGGGAAGGAGCAGGTATTTTGTTTTAAAAGTTCTCCAGGGTTCTGTGCTCTGAACACAGTGAGGTACCGGGTGGGTGGCCTGAGGCAGGCAGGGTGTTCCAGGGAGGGAAGGCTGAGGTTCAAAGCAGAACAAGGAAGCAGAGGCTGGGCCGAGTCCCCCAGCACAGGCCACACAGGGCATGCAGCCCCTCTTCCAAGGAGTCGGTAGGCCTGGGTGGGAAAGGTCCCCTCAGCACAGGAGCTACAGCGGATGTCACCTGAAACATCTGGGAAATCACATCTGGTCAGAACGTGCTTCAATGACTGACTTTGCAGAATAGCCCTGGTGCCCACCTGGGGGGCAGGACATGCGCTGGGCTCTGACTCACCAGTGGACCTGGTGGCTGCTCTCAGGACACTGGGAGGGTGGGCAGGACGGCCAGGTTTGGGTGAAGGGCAGCGAGCTCTGCCCTCCTAGGAAGCTGAGTGCAGCAGACCCAAGCTGCTGGAAACGACTGAGGGAAGGTCTCTCCAACGCTCTGAGCCTCCGGTCTTCCTTGTAAGACACGGGCTAACTCCCACCTTGACAGGGGTTATGAGATTAGATGGCGTGTTGTTTACAAGTCCTGGTTGGCCCTGCTTAGCCCAACACTGCATGCAGGAGGGATCAGAGGGACAAGGGCCTCCAGAGCACAGCATGGGGACTGCTGCCACGCATCAGGGCTTTCCCAAAACCCAAACCCAAACCCTATCGGGGAAGCCTGGACTGGGACTTGCAGAGCTCCTGTCTGTGGTTGAATTCTGACACCCGGGGGCCTTGGCATAGGCCGGGTGCCAAGGTCAGCACATGTACTGACCCTGAGGGGCAAACGTCTCTGTTGTCTCTAAGGCCCCGGCAAGCTGGGGTGGCCCAGAGTAAGGGGTGACCAGGAGTGGAAGGTCAGTGTGTGTGCAGGTGCAGGTGGGGCGTCGGCCTGGCCTGTGCTCAGGGCTCAGCTCCCAAGCCTTGCGTTCCTTGAATGGGGAACAGGGGGCCTCTGCTTCCTGCTCTGGGAAGACGAGCCTGAAACCCGAGGAGGAGAGCTCTCAGGTGAGAAGATGAGGTTGGAGAATCACAGACTGTCAGGGCATAGGCCCAATGGCGAGTCTGAGGCTGGGTCCTTCCTCAGCTGCTTGCACGCCCTCGGCTGGGACGCCCAGCACTACCTTCCGAGCCTCACCTTCCTAGTCCACACAAGCTGTCTAAAAGGGTTCATCTGAAGCCCAGTAAATACCCGTCTTCCACCTATGGTCCTACCCCTGTCCCTGGGGGTCAGACAGCAGCCTCCAAGAAGCAGCCTCCCAGGTTGCTAGCTTAAAGACATAATCCAAACACAGTCACCTCTGCACGTATTAGAAAGCTTTGCTGCGTTATTTAGAACAGTGAAAACTGGATCCAAGCTATGTTTCCAACCACATGAGACCAATTAAGTAAATCATCGCGTGCCCACCCCACTCTCGGGCAGTCATTTAACGTTTAGAGTCTGAACAACATGGGAGATGTTTGAGGAACTTTAAGTGAAAAAGCGTGACTAAGAAACCTGTGTAGAGAAATCAGGTATTCTTTTAAAAGCCTCTGGAAAGATCAGAGGACAGGACTTTGCAAACTCAGTAGTGTGTCTCTGGGTAACTGGAACTAGGAATAATCGTTTCCTCTCTCTTCTGTTTTCCAGTTTCTGTAACATGCATATAACATTTTTTTATACTGGAAAACAATTTGTTTGGGAAATCCAAGGTTGTTTTTTAACAAGTCTCCTGCTTGGGGTTTCTTTTCAGCAGCTTCATGGTGTGGCTGGTACAAGCCTCCCCAGCCGGATGAAGGAGGCAAGGAGACCCAGGACAGTGAGGGGACAGCGCATGCTGTGGAAGTTCCTCTGCAGAAGGCTGGAAGCCAGAGGCGGAAATGACTCCCCAAGGCCGCAGAGCAGGGCAGCACAGTGTCCTCACCCTGGCTGGGGGTGCCTGCGCGGCCACTGCAGAGTCGTCCGTGCAGCTGTGGTCCTCGGCCTCTTGAAAGTGTGAGGTCCAGCGTCCTCAGGTTCCCCCGAAAGGACCCAGAGTCTCAGCTTCAGGAGAGAGCCTCCGGGGCTGCTCCAGCCCCAGAACGGGTAGAGGCCGGAACCCACAACCCTTAAAATAGGGCCAGGAACTGAAAGAGGCTCTGCTGCCATGCCACACGGCCACACTTCCTCCCCACCGTGCTGGCCCACAACCAGCTCTGACTGCCTTGGGGTTGGAGGGCCTCAAGGAGCCCAGGGAGACCTTCCATACCAACTCAAAGCAGCGTCAGGGCGCGAGGACAACCCCAATTCCACGTGCAGGCACCGGGCCGGACGCTTTGCATCCTGGACAACAGCAGCAGCCTGGTCTATGCCCAACTCCACGCCAGGGGTTTGTGCCGAGCCTGAACCTGCCATGTCTCACTCACTCCGTCACTGCTCTCACACAATCCCCAAGTCCCTGGAGAGTTTGTGGTCTCCAGTCAACAGATGAGGACACTGAGGCCCAAGGGCTGGAGTGCTTACCCAGGGCTCACAGGCTTCCTTTCCAGCGGTGCCTCCCACTAAAGGCTCCATCACGTATGCCCAGCTACACCCCCGGGCCTCCATCACGTATGCCCAGCTACACCTGGCTTAGCAAAGTGACAGGGGTCAGGGGTGGGGGGTAGGCGAAGGGTGCACAACACTCTTCCCCATCCACAAGCCTGGCACAGGCGGGCGTTCAGCACAGAGGCAAAGCTCTCCCCCTCACTCCTCTGGCCCATTCCACGAGGCCTCCCGGGATGGCTATTTGCACCTGATGGGCCTCAGCTGGAATCGCAGGCCTGTCACCTGCCAGCTACATAGCCTTGCGTCCATCACTCCCCCCCTGAAGCTCAGCTTCCTCACCTGCAAAATGAGGTCATGGCAGAACCTACCTTTCCAGGAGCGGGACTGAAGGAAACACAGCAGGTGCCAGGCACTGGCTCGCAGCAGGCACGCAGCATTCTCGGCACTGACGGCCCCTCCCGTGCAGCCGCCCCACAAATCACACCTGCAGGGCTCTCCGAGGCCAGCACTGGGAAATACCAAATCCTCAGCCAGGGATTACTCCAGCCTCAACTCCCACAGCCCCCCTTAGAGCCAAGTGAGCTTCTGTTCCTCCATCCACGCAACACCCAGCCTCAGCCCTGCTTGAAGGCTACACTGTCCACATACCCCTCCCGTGGGCCACACTGGCGGCTCCGTTCTCTGTGGCCTCTGGCTAAGTGCTTACAGCTCCACTGAGGCCCTGCCTTCATCCACTGTGGCCAGGCTGCCACACAACCTGTGACACCAGACCCTCAGCACCCTGAGGACAGGGCTGGGTGGGCTTCATCTTTGCGCAGGGTCAAGCAATTAAGAGCTTGGCCTCCGACAGATTCAGCCACTTTCCAGGTGGGGCACATTACTTCCCCCAACCAGTGTTCCCTCATCAGGACAAAGAGAAGAACGGAACACTGTCTGCCCCGTAGGATTACTCCAAAGACAAAGGGAAAGAAGGAACATAAAACGCCCCTTCTGCTCTGCAGCACTCCAGACACAGGGAGAATCCCCCCAGGCTACCTAAAAGGGGGTTATAGCCCCAAACGCCAGGGACAAGTGGCTCCAAAATGCTCAGAGGCAAGTAGTGGATGTGGGCCCCACCCGCTCATGGCACCTCTCAGGACTCACACTGGGTCTCGAGCCCAGGTCTCATCCACATCGCCTGACCAACTGTCAGGGCTGCCCCTGTTGAAAGGGGGCCTGCGTGCTTGGGCTGAGGCCCAGGGCCCAGGAGAAGGCCCAAGCCCTGGTAGGAAGTGGCAGGGTTTGTCCCCTCTTCACCCAAACACCTGCATTGCACACCTGGCTCCTGAATCACCTGAGTCTTCCCAGCTCAGAGATTCTGGAGCTTGACAGAAGCCACCTCGGCCGGCCAGCCTGGCTCATCTGTGACCTGGAGTCACAAGCAGTGTCCTGTGGATGCAATACCAAAATCTTGTTGGGGCAGCCACAGCCCCGCTGCTTCCAGCAAGGTTTGTACTTCAGCTAACAGTGACCGTGCTCCCACGGACTGTGCCCTCCCACAAGGCAGGGATCAGGGCCCAACACTCCTGCCCGTCTTAGCACAGAGCAAGCGTTCAAGTCCTTTTGTACTGCAGAGGCTGCCACAGACAAGCCTCGAAAGCCAGGTGTGAACCTACAAGGTGCCTTTCATCACGAGAGCTGAGGGACAATCCCTGAGCGACAATCCCTCAGTGCAGACCAGGGGACCAGTAGCTTTGTCCCATCTTATAGACAGACAATGACTCAGAGAATGACAACCACTCAGCCAAAGCCCAGTGTCTCCACCTGAGGCTCCCTTGACACCTTCAAAACAACCTCAGACGACACGGCATGGTTCTGAGTAACCCAAGCTTTCGCTAAGCAACAACAAAAATCTGGGAGATTTAAATTCATTCATAAACCTAACAGGCTGTCACAGATGTAAAGTGGAGATGATCAAACACAACCCTTTCCCTGCAGCCTGAGAGGGCTGATGACTCAGTGGACACACAAGTGCTCCAGGACTGGTGTTCTGGCTCCTATGCTCTGGGTACCTGGGCAACCCCTGGGTTCCAGCTCCACTCTGCACATTAAGTTCCTAGTAAGCTCACCTCTCACTGAACATCAAATCTCTCATCTGAAAAATGAGCCCTTCCTGTTTTTTTTTTTTTTTTTTGGAGGTAGAGGCACACTGTAGCCCAGGCTGGAGTTCAGTGGCACAATCTCAGCTCACTGCAACCTCTGCCTCCTGAGTCCAGGTTCCTCTAGAATAGCTGGGATTACAGGTGCATGCCACCATACCCAGCTAATTTCTATATTTTCAGTAGAGATGGGGTTTTACCATGTTGGCCAGGCTGGTCTTGAATTCCTGACCTTGTGATCCGCCCGCCTCAGCCTCCCAAAGTGTTGGGATTCCAGGCGTGAGCCACGGCGCCCGGCCAAAAATGAGCTCTTCTAAGAAGTTAAGATTCCCATCTCTGTGGCCCTCCACGCCCTTCATCTGCCAGTCCAGAAAATAATTTTCTTACTTGTTCGATAAATGTTTACTGGGCACCGGCTCCATATGTGCCCTGTGCTGGGCACCAAGACGACTCAGACTGGGTAATGCCTTCAAAGGCCTCATGTGCTAACTGGGGAGACAGCACACAGACCATGACAAGGCCACAAGCGTCCTGACTGTCCTAACGACACAAACCTGCCACAAAGAGAACACAGGCAGAACAAGACTGTGTGCCTGGGAGTCGGAAAGAGTTCCCAGGGGACAGCATTGGAGCTGAGACTTAAAGGAAAACTTACAGATGCTCGGGGGGCAAATGAGTAGGGGCAGCCTTTCGGGCAGAAAAAACAGCAGGTGTCAAAGTGCAGTGCTTCAGAGCCTTGCAGGGACTGAGTTCAGCAGCAGGGTGAGATGGGAGACCTTGCATGTGCGGGAGGCCAGGAGAGGAGACAAGGAACTAGCGTGAGAATCATAGGCACAGAAAGGCCTGGCTGGGGACACTCAGGAGTGGAGGGCAGGCTCTGGGGTCAGCCTGGCAAGGGGTCAGTCCCAGCTATGCTGCTTCCTCATTGGTTGTCCCTGGGCAGGCCTCCTGCCTCTCTAACCCTCAGGCTCTTCATGGCTGACAGGGAGACTATGCTGCTCCTTTGCAAAGTCAGTACTGTGTCAGGATTAAATGTGTGGCATGAGTAAAGCACCCGGCACATAGCAAGTGCTCAGTAAATGCTAGGTGTCATTTACACTGTTCACTGTTCCAGGAATAGCCCTGCAGCCTCCTTGGGGGAGGAGCCGGCTAAAAGAGGAGAGGTGCTCACGGGTAAAGGTGGTCAGAGGACAGGAGGTGTGTGTAGACAGGGGAGTGGGGAGGAACTGGCTGCAGCTGCTGAGTAGACAGGGCCAAGTGGCCTACAGCAGATGGTCCCTCAGGTGCATCCCAGCTCAGATATTCTGTGCCAGGTGACAGGTGGACTGCCAGAGTGGCACACAGTAGGTGCTCAATGACTGTCTGCAGAATGAAGTAATGAGCATCCTCCAGTGTCTGCTCAAAACTAAATTTTGACACCTTTTCAGCAAGAAACCATTGAAACCTTGTCAACCACTGAAGTTCTTGTCCATTCCACTTCATAAGCACTCCCCACCCCCACCCCTCCACGAGGAACACTCACCCCAGGCAGGCTAGGTTGGGGCCTGCTCACTGCGAAGCCTCTCATGCTCAGCCTGCATCCTACAAAAGGGATTCAAATTTACTTCCTCTCCCCACTCCAGCCTCCAGGGTGTGGCCTGCTGAGGGACCCTGAATGCCTGGGACTGCCATGTCCCTGTGGCTGTGTGACCCTGGGGGTGAGTTTGCTCTCTGGGACTCAGTTTCCCCAATGGTGAATGAAGGGGCCACTGAGTGAATCTGGAAGGCTGACATTCCCTACTCAGCAATGCTGTCACCCCCTCAGAAATCCCCAGCCCAGCCTGGGGGTGGGGTGGGGGGCGGCTGACAATGTGGTATGAAGTCATTCCCCGCACGGAGGAGGGAGGGGTCTTTTCCATGGAGAAGATGACAAACCTGAGACGACAAAAGAGGGGGCTTCTCCCGGGCTTGAGCCTGGGCACGATCCATCAGTAATGGATTACCTCACTGGCTGGGAGACCCCACCCACACCTGCAGTCCCAGGCCCTTCCAAACAATACGAGGCTCCCCCAGCCCACACCCACCAGCAGATCCATGACTTAGGACCAGAATCACACTGAGAGAAAGCAGGCTCTGCCCCTCTGCCAAGCGGGCGGAATCGGGGGGCCACTGCCCAACAGGTCCCTGGATACAGCTAAGGGAGGCGAGGGGCCGGCGGGTGCGGAAAGACAAAGGCTTCGGAAAGCAGGAGACAGTGGCCAGGGCACGCTCGCAGGGAGGTCCACCCAGAGCCCACGAGGGCTCGGCCCTGCCGCGCTGGGCTAAGGGTGTACCCAGATCCCACGCCCACACTCCCTGCGGCCGCGCTGAGGGCCCGGGGCGAGCTTCCTGGAGAAGGAAGAAGACCCGCAGAAGCACGAAGAGGAAGGAGGGAGATGAGACAGAAACCCGGACGGACTGACACAGGGAGACGCCGAATGAGACCCTGGCACAGGGGTGCGGGGCGCTCGTCGGACCAAAAGCAGAGACTGAGACCCCGGGACGCACGAAGACCCAGATGCAGGGGCGGGGGGTGCATGGAGGAAGACAGGGCACCCGGGGAGACCGAGCGACCATGACACATGCACAGAGACACGGACGCGCAGAGGCCGCCCCGGAGACACTCACCCCCGCCGACCCCGGCCCGGCTACGCCCCCGGACCCCACTCACCGAGGCCGCAGACCTCGCGGCGCAGGCTGAGGCGGCCGCGCTCCTCCGCTATGGCACGCAGCATGTGCTGCAGCGAGCGCTCCTCGGCCTCGGCGCCGCCCGCAGGCTCGGGGGCGGCGGCGGCAGCGGCGGCGGCGGGGAGGGCGGGCGGCCCAGCCCGGAGCCCCGCGGGCGCGGACGCCGAGGCGCAGGCCCGGCCCGGCGGCCGCGCGGAGGCCATGCCGGGCCCCGGCTCATCGCCCGCGCCGCGCCCGCAGGGGCCCCCGGCGCGTCCCGCCCCCCCCCCCCCCG